>NC_056740.1:252539688-252839688 GCF_019279795.1 Protopterus annectens | reverse complement strand
CCATATAGGAATCAATGTGTCTCCTTTTACACTGAGACTTTCTGGGTGGGGGCATTTGAGAATTATGAAGTGTCCTTAGAGCTGGCTTGTCCTTTGGGCTGAAGACAGGGGCTTGTAGACTCAGGTGGACCAGTGCCTGAGTGTGGAGTCAAAATTGAGGAAGCATCCCATTCCTGTCATAATGTATGGGTGATGATCCCCTTGATAAACTCAAATGCCAATGTGGACCCCAAAGGCAGTAAGGACAATCCAGCTAGAATGATCTCCAACCTCAACAAAGAACAAGCAAAATGGAACAAGCCAAAAGGGAGAGAGACTGCATACCTAAGGGCCAACTGTCTCCAGCATAGAGACTGGAGCCGGCATACTGACTGCTGATGTCCCCGATACTGGGATGTCGAGACAAACCTGACTTGGATGCAATCCTACTGGGACCAATCAGGAGTGTTCCAGAAGGGATTTCAGTGTTGAAACCACCAAAACTAAAATGTGTGCTGGGGAAGGATCAGTAGAGACAGGAGTTGATGGGTCAACCCAATCTGCCCTACAGACATAGGGAAATAGGATGACATCCATGTCAATCTGTGCCTTAAATAATGCCGTCATCAGTCATTCCCAATCAATATCGATGATGCTTCTGGTAGACCTACAGGAGGAAATTGGAGGAGGTCTCGAGCCCAGAAAACTGAAGAACTCCCTCTTTTGAAGATCTGCTGCTACAAGACATTTTGCACTGAGGAGACTTATCTTCTATCACAATAGCTTCATTGCCAACAGTCATCCACACCAAAGGTTTGAGAATGCTGTGTTTTTAATTGATCTGAGTTGATGAAAGAGAAGGCGGGAAGAGGTTTTGACACCTTCAGTGAAGGAGAAACGGAGGCAGACTGTTCAGCTTGTCTCTTACTTTTCTCTCTCTCTCTTTCCTATTGTTGTCTTTAACTTTGAAGATCTCTTTTTTTCTTCTTCTTTGGAAACAGATTCTCCATTAGCCAAGTCTCCTGCTCTGGCAGGGAGGAAGCTTTTCAGCATTAATTTATTTACCTTTCGATAAGTGACTTAGGATCAAAGAACTTTTTAAAGTTTACATGGTGCTTTCAAGTGTTCTGGCCCCAGGCAAATGTCAGAGGTTGTTTATCCTGGCAGAATTCTGTACCCTAACTTAAAATGCTTACAGAAGCCCGTGCCATTATAGTAAAAGAAAAGTAGGAAAAAAATACCTTTAACAGATGAAGTACTACTAAAAAGGTATAATGTTTTTGTCACAATTCAAACTAAAATGACAGGCTTCAGTAGGCCTCAACTAAGACAGAGAGAGAGAAGGAAGGGAGGGCAGAAAGTGAAGAAAAATGTCACAATTCTGACAAATTAGAAAGAGCTATGAGAGGAATAGCTGTACTGAATAACAAAAAAACAGTGACAAAATCTCTTTATCTGAAGAACTCTGAGGAGTGCTATAAGACTGCATCTTTTGTGAAAGGTGGCAAATGAGATCTGAGGAACAGTAAGGATACACTGCATTATGGGAGAGGGTAGCCCCCCAAACACTTCAGAAGCTCTAAGTGGAAAGTTGCCATGAAGGTGGGTAACCCATCCATCACGTCAAATAGAGGGAACAATATAGGATAACACTTCTCTTTAAATGCAACCCCTTCAGACTAAAACATTCAGATCAAAAACTCTATAGGATGTCAACACTCTGGCCCCCATCTAAGATATTTTTCACAAGCTCTCATTACATCAACTGATCTACAGACAGAACCCTCCTTGACAGATCTTAAGAGTGGGATATATTTTCCATTACTTAGAATTCTTTATAATGGTCTCAGGGCTTCTACACTTAGGATGGAAGTGCATTTCTGTTGATTCCAGTGACTGTGTTAAGCACTGATGACATAATCACACCTGTTTCATTCACCCGGCAATTAACTCTCACTCCACCAGGAAGCACCCACCTGCAAAATCAAGAATCAATGCCATTACGTGATAAAAGTTATATATTTACCTGCCTGTTTTACAGCTAATCCGAGAGCCAAGGTAGTCTGTGGAGACTGTTCTCTTACAGGAGAAGAGAGAGCACCTTTGATCCACCAGGGTATGTCCTTTTCACAGATCAACTGAAATGGTAATAACGCATCTGTTAAACCTAATACTGAGGGCTCTCCTTAATGGGTTTCAAATCTGTGAAGAAACCAAAGGAGTAAAACATAGGGAAGTAGCTGGATGACAGTACTAAGACCATCAAAAAATCCTAAACCAGAAAAGCAGACAAGAGCCCTACCTGGGCATAAGGGTCACCAACATAGACAGTGCTATTATGACTATGCAAGAAGGGCAGGGGAAAACACTGGCAGCAGCTTCTTCAGGAGCAGCAAACTAGACTGTAGTACAAACATTCCAGATACTGGAAGTATTAAGATGTAGAAGAAACAATTGTCAAAAGTGAGAAGGCAACTAAACATACTATAAATGGAGGTGGGGGGAACAAGGAATGAATAGCAGCTACATCTACTACTGCGCACTACAACAAAGAGGGGAATGAACCCCACCACCATCACCAATGGGGAACTCGGTTCTTAAGTGTTCAGGCCTTTATGCTCCTCACCAATACCTCCAATCAGAAGACTGGAATGGAATGGGAGAAGGGGCATATCCCTGGACAAATGACAGTCTCCTTAAGAAAAAAAATTTGACAGGAAGGGGAGGCCCTTTCCTATTTTTTAGGCCCTGAGAATCAAGGCAGCAAAAGGAGGCAAAAGCACTAAAGAACTCTGTCCATATTAAAAGTTAGACTGATCTCCCTAGCATTCAGGACCCTGCCTCTTCCAGGGAGAAGCAGAGGAGTTTCTCCTGAAACAAACAGAAAGAAGCCTGTAAGAGGGACAACTGATCAAGAATCACACAATCCTGATCCAGCCTTTGGACCAGGAAAGGACAAGAAGCATTTCCCAGGGGTCTGGAATGGAACAGAGTTTCAGCCACTGGCCTCCAAAAACACTAGACTTGCAGAGCAATAATCAGGAGGATATACAGTACCATTCTAGTCCTATGAACAACTGTACCTGTTAGGATCAGCAAAAGACTGCACAGCATCTATGCTGCAGGTTCCTGCCAGACCAAGCAGAATGTAAAGGACCAGAACTCTGGCTCAAATCAAGAAGAAGCCTGTTGAAAGACCAACCAAAAACAATGCCACCAAGCTGGGAAAGGTTTCCCACAGGAAAAAGGCATAAAACTAAATCTCCACCCCCTCCCTTGGCCTGCAGAAGTGGTTACAGACAGAATCCAAGGACTTCCCAAAATAAATGGATACAAACCACTGACAGAGCAACAATACAAGTAAGCCTGCAGTGCTAGAAAAGCAAGCAGAGTATCCCAGTCCTTTAGAAAATAAAAAGTACAGTTGTGTACCTACCATAAATGTAGATGTTCGAATGTATTCACTGTTGCAGTCATTACACTTGGGTTATCCTGCTGGTAGGCTACCTGCAGTCGGTCTAAATTCCAAAGTCCTGGTCCGGCGTCGGTTGCTGTCGCCTCTTCCCTGACGTCAGTGCGCCAGGGGTATACAAGATGCAGCCGATGCCATTTTCTTCAGTTTTTCTTGCCCCAGATGTCAGGTGCCCCAAAAGGATAGGCTAAAAACATTGCTTATAAAAAGCATGCACTAAAATAAACAATACCTTCATCTACAAGCAAATACACCACATAGGTTGTATAGAATAGAGAAGTACAGATAAGTCTCAGCCAAGAAAGGGGGATGGTGGGTGGGTAACCTGGACTGCAACAGTGAATACACTCGAACATCTACATTTATGGTAGGTACACAACTGTACTATGTTCATCGTGTTTCACTGTTGCAGTCATTACACTTGGGTTGAATCCCAAAGCTGAGGTAGGGCAGCTGGGTCTAAATAGGATTAGGAGTGGCTATGAGGCCCTGCAGAACTGCAGTGGCAAAGCCTGCTCTGGATGTAGAGTAAAGACTTAAGTGATAATGCTTGGTAAAAGTGTGCACTGAACTCCAAGTTGCAGCCTCCAAAATTTCCTTGGTTGGTACTCCTCTGAGAAAGGCTTCTGAAGTGGCTGCTGCTCTGGTAGAGTGTGGCCTAATATTCTTAGGCACTGACGTGCCATGCTGTGCATAGCAGAAACTAATGCAGTGTCCTATCCATTTTGAAACAGTCTGCTTTGAGATAGCCTTCCCTTGTGATCCTGCAGCATATGCTACTAACAGTTGCTCAGTTTTTCTGAAAGCTTTTGTTTTGTCCAAGTAGAAGCATAGTTGCCTGTATATGTCCAAAGAGTGCAGGAGTCTTTCCCCTTTAATCTGGAGATTTGGATAAAAAGTTGGCAAATGAATGGTTTGGTTAAGAGCCACACTGGATACCACCTTTGACATAAATGTTGGGTTTGTCCTTACAGAAACTCTGTCCGGATGAAAAATGATAAAAGTTTCCACTGCCATTAATGCTTGTAACTCTGAGACTCTTCTTGCTGACGTTATTGCTAGGAGCAGAGCAGTTTTCCATGATAAAAATTTTATATCAGCTGTATTGGCTGGCTCAAAAGGAGGCAGAGTGAGCTTTTCCAAGACAAAGTTGATGTCCCATGCAGGTATCGGTGCTCTCCTTGGGGGTCTTATGTTTTTGCCCCTCTGAGGTACTGTTTTAGCAGTGGATGTGAGAAAATAGGAGGTTCCGTATTGTAATGAGCTGAAATGGCAGAGGCATGGATCTTAATTGATGAGAAAGGCAGGCCTTTGTCCAGCATCTCAGTTAGGTATTGTAAAATCTGAGAAATATTTGGAACAAGTGGTTTAAGTCCTTGTGCCTGGTTCCAAGCACAGAAGCTCTTCCATTTTTCTGCATAAGATTTCCTGGTGCTGGGCATCCTGGCTTCCAAAATGACATCCATAACAGCTTTAGAGAGAGGTGTGTTACGAGTGGCTATATTATTTTCCATGCAGCCAGATTTAAGGTCCTGAGTTGGCTGTGCATGATCTGATTGTTTTGTTGAGTCAGAAGGTGAGGAATATGAGGTAAAGTCCAGGCTGGGCCGTGAGACAAGCTCTTTAGGATTGGGTACCAGTGCCGGAGTGGCCAGTCTGGGGCAATCAGAATCATTTTTGGCTTCTGTTGTCTGACTTTTAGGAGTACCTTGGGAAGGAGAGGTAGTGGTGGAAAGGCATAAACTGTCAGGGTTTTCCAGCTGAATGATAGAGCACCCATGTTCCATGCTTGTGAGTGATAAGCTCTTGTGCAGAATCTCTGTAGTTGGCAGTTGTGAGGGGAGGCAAATAGATCTATGTCTGGGCATCCCCATTTTGTTGTTATCATGCTGAAGACCTGTGGATCTAGTTTCCACTCGTGAGGGTCCATGAGGTTTTTGCTTAGTTCGTCTGCCAGAATATTTTTCTTTCCTGGCAGGAATTGTGCCTGCAGATGTACTTGGTAGGTCAATGCTGTGTTCCACAAAGTCATGGCTTGCCTGCAGAGGGTGTAGGAATGAGTGCCCCCTTGCTTGTTTATGTACCACATAACAGTAGTATTGTCCATCTTTAGCAATAGTTGTCCTGGATGTAGTAGATCTTTGAAGGCTGTCAGGGCATTCTGTACAGCTAGCACCTCTTTTTGATTGATACGAAGATACATTTGGTCCGCGGGCCATGTACCCTGAATACATTTTCCTGCCATGTATGCCCCCCCAGGCATAATCCGATGCATCTGTTGTTATTGTCTGCCTGGCTGTGAGTGTAGTGAAAGGCTGTCCCTTGTTGTGGTGACAGGCCAGTGCCCACCATCGAAACTCCTGTTGCAGGCAGGGAATAAGAGTTATTACTATTTCCAGGCTGTGGCAATGTTGAGTCCAAACACTTTTTAGATACCATTGCAGTTTCCTCATATGCAGTCTTGCATATGGAATTAGTAGTATGCAGGATGCCATGAAGCCCAAAGCCTGCAGAATTTTTCTTGCAGGTAGCTGGGTCTTGGTTGCCATCATTTGAAAGTAATGAGTCAGTTGCCTTTGCTTGTCTGGTGTGAGATAAGCCATCTGGGCAGTTGTATTTAAGCTTGCACCCAGGAATATTATCCCTTGAGAGTGCACTAGTTTTGGTTTCTTTTCATTTACTTTGTACCCTAGGCAAATTAGTAATATTTTTACAAACGCCAGATGCTGTAGAAGAATGTCCTTGCTCTCTGCTTGTATAAGGCAGTCGTCCAAGTAGGGATATATTTGGATTCCTATTTGTCTGCAAAACACAATTACTGGTGCCAGGCATTTTGTGAAGAACCTGGGTGCAGTAGATAAGCCAAAGGGCAGTGCAGAGAATTGGTAATGCATTGAACCAGCTATAAATCTGAGGTATCTTCTGCAATTGTCTGATTGGGACATGCAGGTATGCCTCTTTGAGGTCCAAGGTAACTAGCCAAGCCTTCTTGCCCAGCATGGGTAGAAGTTGCTGTAGTGTCAACATTTAGAATTTTGGAACGTCCAGGAAAGTATTTAAAGTAGACAGGTCCAGTATTGGTCTCCAAGCGTTGTCCTTTCTGGGTACCAAGAAAAGTCTTGAGTAAAATCCTTGCCCCTGCTCTTCCTGTGGTACTTTTTGAATAGCCCTCATGTTCATGAGAGCAGTAATTTGTCTTTGTGCCTCTGCCCATTGATTGTGTGGCAGGTCTGGCATACCTTTTGGTCTTGGTAGGGTGTGAAAGTGGAACCTGTAACCCTGAGAAACAATATTTATTACCCATTTGTCCTGGGTTATCGTGTGCCAATTTTGTGAGAAAAGTGCTAGTTTTCCCCTTAAGGGTGCTGCCAAAAGGTAAGTGCTTGGCATAGGTAGAGGAAAGTCATTGGGACTGTTTCCTATAAGGTTGTGATTTGTCTTCTCCGCCTTTGGGGGCTGAAGCACCCCATTGTTTAGGTCTGTCTTGGGCGTCTGTATCTGCCTCTTTGTGGCCTGTCTGACACTGGAAAGGACCAATTTTTTGAAGGCCAGTTCCTGCTAAATCTAGGTGGCTGAATCTGTAAAAAATCCTTTACTGTCTGCATTGATTTTGCTTTATCCTCCATTTTCTTTAACACCTCTTCTGCCTGAACACCAAACAAAGTATCATGCTGTAATGCAGCATCCAATAATTTTGCTTTAACATGGTCAGGTAAACTTTGTTCTTTTAGCATGCCTTTGAATGACAGACCCTGTAACTGCGGCTCTGCTAGAAGCCCCTAATGAACCAAAACTACATTGCAAAGTATGTTTTCCCACTTGTTCAGCTGCATGCAATAAATCCTGCATTTCCTTATTTTCAAGACATTCTGAGCTTGTAAGCATTTTCTGTTTTAGCAAAGACATCAGGTATTGTTGATATTTAAGCATGTGAAACTGGCAGTTTAAAGCCCTTACAGCTAAAGTAGTAGAGGTGTAAACTTTTTCCCCCATCTGTCCAATGCTCTAGAATCCCTATCAGAGGGGAACAGGGTTTTTTGCAGTGGAAGCCTTGACCCCTTTGGGACCCTGAAAAATTGTTTCCGGGTCAGCAGCAGGGTTTTTATAAAGAAATTTATGAGAATCTGGGACCCTATGGTACCCATCTGGTTTGACTGGTGCAGGGGGTAAAGAATCAGGAGACTAACTGGATTCGGAAAAAACATCAACAACAATGTCTAGTACAGGGAGGATTAGCAAGGGGCCTGTGCTGAGGCAGTAAAAGAAAGTCTCGGAGCCTTTTCTTGGATTCTGAATAATCCTGGCTCTCCCAATGGAAATGCTCCCTCATGGTGTGCAAGGTTTCCCCAAAAGAGTAATCCCTCAGGAGGAGAGGCTGAAGGGATAGATTCTTCAGCATCAGAATCCTCATAGGGAGGAAGAGAATATCCCTGTTCTGAAGAGGAATCAGAGGAAATAGAAACCTGGTCAGAGGAGTCATAGTCAGTGTCTTGCCTAGGCCTTTTATCAGGAGGGGGATGGGAACCCCTGATGAAAGTAATGAGGTCTTCGGCCATTTTAAGCATCTGTTTCTTTGGCATGGATGACTGTACTGGAGAATGCTGTACTTGTTTCTTTGTCTTTAATGGTGTTTTTGACTTTGCCTTGTCAAGTGGTCTTGATAGTAAGCTGTGTAGGTCTGAAAACACCCTCAGAAGCCGATGCCTGCTCAGCGGCTCCGGACCCATCTGAGGGAATAGTTTCCATAGGCCCAATACCTTGAGTTTCCAGAGGCCTAGTTGTCTCCACGTGGGAGTCGGAGGCGGCCTGTGGCTCTGAAGTAGCGGGTATCAGGGGCTGCGAAAGCGCCTCACTGAGAACCGGCGAACTGGCAACTGGCCTAGAAGAGGCTTCGTCGGTTTTGGACCTTGGATGCCTGTGCTTTTCTTTGTCTTTGTGTTTTTTACGAACTTCGGTCATCGCTTTTTCCGACGGCATTATATAGTTAAACCTTCGGCCAAAGTAATGTAAAGCAAAATCAAACCGACGCTTAATAGTGCGTTGGTTAAATCTAGCACAAAACCGACAACTAGCAACGTCGTGGTCAGGGCCTAAAGCAAGGAATACAATAAGAGTGAAAATCCTTAAAAGATATTTGCTTCCCACAAGAAATACAATTGTTAACTTTTACTGACATCGGTCTGGAGCAAGAAAAAGTTTCCCCAATGGGGTACTTGGCTTTATTGTAGACTTCGGATCTGAAATTCAAATGCAAAAATCTCAGGAGTCGGCCGACTGGCACTTGCGAACTACTTTTGCTTCAGGCACTGCGTGGCAAGAAAAACTGAAGAAAATGACGTTGGCTGCATCTTACATACACCTGGCACACTTGACGTCAGGGAAGAGGCGACAGCAACCGACGCCGGACCAGGACTTTGGAATTCAGGCCAACTGCGGGTAGCCTGCCAGCAGGATAACCCAAGTGTAATGACTGCAACAGTGAAACACGATGAACATACGGCTGGTCTGCAAAAGCCACTCTCCCACTTCGTACCTAGGTTCAAAGGTGGCACCTTCTTCCAAAGAAAGTGACATTGCAACTCCAAAATGCACTCAAAGATGTTTTTACCAAAAAAAAAAAAAAAAAAAAAAAAACTACTGCAGTGAGATCACAGAATCAGCTGCAATAGAAGGACAGCTTTCACCAACCAGGTGAACCCTTAATAAACCATCCACTAAGTCAAGCTGGGGAATGCCCAGTGTTATGGACCTTAACGTCCAAGAGATTTGAGGGGGCAAGAGGGCAGCCCTCAACAACCCAAGCGAGACTACCATCAACCTTAAAGGGATGGGGGAACCAGGGAAAGAGAAAGCTTACTTTAGTTTAGCAGGACTTGTGACGAACCAGAAGTCTCAAACCAATGATCAGAAGATGCTTTTGAAGGAAAAGAAGGGCAAGTTCTAAGCACCCCAAAATCAAAAGGGCAGCTCTGGCATCCCCAGGGAAGGGACAACACTGAGGGCTGTGAGGACCCAGTGGAGTGCAAACTGAGTCTATCTAGGCACTCCTAGGTGACACTACCTTCCAGCCATGTGAATACAAGGCAGAGGGGCTCCCAGTCCAAATAATGTGCACCCAAAGGAATCCCACCTCAAAAGTGGTAGCAAAACTAAACTGTCCCAGAGAGAAGAAAAAGGAGATGTTTTCCTATGAGAAGCCACTCTCCCAAGAATCTTAGTATAGTCCTTAACTCTCAGTCTCTCAACAATGGAATGCAACAATGAACTCCTCCCTCCTACTATCTAGTCAAGATGGACACTGCCCAGACAGGTTTTCCAATGCAGAAGATTCTCAGAAAAAAATCTCATCTAAGACTCAAAGGGGAATGTTACAAGCCCTCGAGAGGAGGAGGGTAGACCTTTCAAGATGAACTGGACTTGGAAGATTCTTGATCAAGCTGGAAAAAAGTAGAGAGACTTATCTTTTCAGGAAGCAGCACTCTATGCCTCAGACAAAGGTGATGGGAATCTGGTCATGTTCTCTTCCTCTGGTCAGAGAAGGATGCAGTGAAAGGGAGGGGTCAGTCAAAGACTGAAATCTAATAGAAAGACCCAAATCACTGATTTCTCACAAGAGATCCTGCACAGGAACTTGGCCATTAACTAGAGTTACAACATTGCCTAATGGTCTCAAAACCTATACAGAGGCTGCAGATGCAGAATGAAAACTCAGGCAACTTGTTATGTGGGAAAAAATGAAATAAAAGATAATACAAAAACAAGCAGTGGAAATGTTTTAGCCCCTTTAGTTTTATATACAGATCACTTGTATTTTTATCCACCAGAGGAAAAATTGTGGACAATAATTAATAAAGACTTTAATGAATTTATTTGGGAAGGGAAAAGGGAGAGAGTTAAGTGGGATAACTTGATCCTTCCCATAGAACAAGATGGTTTAGGATTACCTGATTTGTATGGGTATTTTAGCGCTGTGCTGCTAAGGCTGATATATATATATATATATATATATATATATATATAAATATAAAACACAAGCTGGAGGTTATAAAGAAAAAGTAGAAAGGTATGATGATGAAGCAGGAGAGGAAATCTAGGGATAAGGGCAGAATAGGATTATGGATGCAGATCCTTAAGGAGAATAACGACCACACAGGGTATTATAGTCACAAAGTTGCAGAGTATTCTAAGAACTAGGTCAACATGGGAATGGAGAAAAAGAATTCCATCAATACGGATGAATTGAAGTAGGGTTATAGAAAATATGCAAGATGGGCTGAAATTTACTGGAGAAAACTGGCAAATGAACAAAGACATTGGGAGCAAATAACTAGAGAGGGAAAGCTGAGAGAGTGGGATGAGGCCAAGCAAAAGTCTGCACTGCAGTTTACAGACTGATATCAGTCTATGGCAGGGAAGGCAGCGTATAGGCAGGGAGAGTCCTAAGTGAAAGACCAGCTCTAGTAGAGTTTTTAGGACAGTCTAGAACAAAAACTGCTCTTAAAAAGGGATAATTAGTAGGACATATAATATACTGCATGACAACTATAAGTATCAATCAGGGGAGGGTGGAAAAGATTGGGAAGAGAGACTTGAAAAGCAATTTACAAAGGAAAAATGAACTGCATTATGTATGGCTTCCAAGTATGCAACAAAGTCCAGAAGGTTTAGGATTTTTGTTTATAAGGGTTTGCAAAGGTAATTTTATACCCAGCGTAGACTTTAAAGAATTTTCCCTAGGGTAGACATCAAAAGCTGGAGCTGTTATGAAAAAGAGAGAGGTAACAAGAGTTTTTTTTTTTTTTTGGAGTGTGACGAATTGGTAGATTTTAAAACTGCACTTCTGAGTATCTGTTAGAAATACTGGGGGAGCAAACTGCTGTGACTGAGGAAATTATTCTTTTGAGCTAGACGCCACAGGATCTGAACTACCTAAACACAATAAGGCCTTATTAAGGTTTAATGCTATCGGCTGCTAAAAAAAAAAAATTACTAGAAACTGGAAATCAAATTCTAAACCAACTGGAATATCGTCAGAGATTAAAGAAACAGAAGTGAGACCTTTATAAAAGGGAAGGAGCAAATTACATATAAATAAATGGAAGTTGTGGGAATAATACATGCAGAACAAATATTCAAGAGTAATAGGAGTGAGGATTAAGAGAAGACAGGAAATGAACAACATTATGTAATGCTGGAGTATATGCCACTTACGAAGAAAAAAAAAAAAAAAAAAACCATGCAATGTATAATGCATGAAAAAAATGCTATTATGGTTTGCTTTCTTTTCTGCTTATGTATGTGTGCCAATGTACTAAGTAGTAATAAAAGTGCTAAAAAAGAAAATGCAGACAACTTGCACCTGAATAAGACTTCAGAGCAGGGTGAATTCTCTCAAGAGGAAAAACAGAAACCTTTTGCGTCAATATCCGAAAGGCATCCCCCAAAGTCATTCACATTTTTCAAAAAAGGCAACAGTGGCAGCAAAAAACACACCCAGCATCTACAATGATGTCAGCTAATAGCTTTTAACTACATCTATAGTAATTTCAAACAGAGTGACTAATTGGCATGAAGGAGAAGGCAACCTTTGAATAATAATTGGGTGTTTGAAATACAATCTGCAGAATGCATACGTTTTGTGTTAGGTATGGCTTCTGAATACATATTCTTCTCTTTTTGATTTTCTAAAGTGTGAATGTGTCCTACATAGATGTTTTGATATTAATTAAAACTGTAAAAGGTTCACTATCAGTAATTTTAGTCATGTGGCAGGCAGCCAAGCATGCAAAATAACTGCTCTGATTGTCAGAGTTTGGGGAAATGTCAATGCCACATTTCCCCTTGTACAGAATGAATAGGTCCAATGCACAGACGTTCTTTTAATAACAGAAATGTTTGGAAAAGTGTCAAGTAATGCAGACTGGACTCAAAGTGGCAATGACAAATGAACTATGACCTGTATGTTTTAACAGCAGAATAGTATTTAAAAATAAACCAAATAAAGTAAAGCAGAAAATCATATTTGTGTACTATATTTACTATGGAAGATGCACTACAAAATTTTTACTCATTAGTTTTGCACATACACCTGGTTTGTTTTAAGGACACCATGGATGTCTGATAAATATGAAAACAAATGGATAAAGCCTAAATTAGACTAAAACCTGTTAATACAACACACAAAAAAATTAGACAGTCATGATACCCTGCTTGAAATTTTACATGTCATTACAAACTGATCACAAAGTATAACAATGGCCTTCAGGGAAGGATGGAGGAGATATAGATTTTGTATGGAAGACAGGCTACTAAGGTATGAAATCATAACCATTTTTATTACTAAGGTGAAGATGATTGCATTTTTAAGGTGCCAAAGAGGAACCAAATCCTTAACAGAGAAGGGCAACTATGTTCATAGTTCAAAAAGTACAGCCCTTAAGCCATGTCAGCTATTTCGAAATAAAAAATACTGTAAATATAGGTCAAAACAAGGCAACTAAATATATACAGTAGCATAGCTTCAACTGATTGAATAGCTAATGACAGCATACCAAAAGCAGATAGTAAGACTACAGCACACAGTCTGAAAATTGTATGCTTGAATGTTCAGGAACATTTAGTTTTCTTAAAATGATTAAATAACATGCTACATTACTACTGAAAACACAAAAGTTATGTACTTACCATAGCGACAGAGCAGAGTTGTCTCCTTCCGTCCTTCTCAACCTGTGGGTTATCGGATTTGATGCCAGTCCTTTAAGAATCTTCAGACCAAGAGAGCTGCCTCCTTCTCCCATAACACACTGGTCTAACAATCTCTTCTCAGATGGAGTTTGCCCCATACAAACTCCAAGAATTATAAATCATCATAAACAGGATGATTAGTTTTCAGGAAAGAAAAAAGCAGCAGCAAAAGGGACCATTGTGTACACAGCTTCAAGGACAGTTAGCAAAGCCAGTCAGGACAATTCACTAAAGGTGACAATTTGAAAGGGCCATGGAGGGACAGACGGATGGAAGACAACATGGATCTACCGTTATGTTAAGTATGTAACTTTCATTTCAGATCTCGTCTTTTTTGTCCATTCTCAACTTGTGTGACAAAGTCTCCAGGCAGCAAAAACTCCATGGTGGCCCTAGGAGCAAACATTCCACAAAATAGTGGAAGCAAAAAAAGTTATAGATCTCTAGACTGAATGTCCAACTTGTAATGGGACACAAAAGTACAAGTGTTGGACCATGTAGTTGGATCACAAATATCAATGGAAGCCTGACCAAAAAAAGGCAGCTGAAGCTACTTCTCTAGTGGAATGACTTCTAGGCTTCAGAGGTAAGACATTACTTTTAGGGAGCATGCAAAGGAGATATAATTGGAAAGTCATCTGGATAGGCTCACTTTGGAAGCAGGATTACACAGCCTCAATTTAGAGAGAGACAAACAAGCTGAACACATTTTTCTGATGTTTTGGTTCTGTCCAAGCAGAATATGACTCGTCTATGAACATCCAAACAAAGCAGTTAATAACCTCCCCTCTTACTGAAATTTAGAAAGAAAACAGTAAATATGAATAGACTTGGTTCAGATCAGATTCTGACAAAACCTTTGGCAGAAAGGAAGGGTTAGTCCTTAATGTAGCCCCATCTTTATGAAAAATCAAATGAGGAGGAACATAGGACAGTGCCTCAACTTTTGATATTCTTCTGGCAGATGTACTTCGCCATCAAAATTATTTTTTTCTATGACAAAAGTTTTAAAGAAAGGTCAAGTAAAAGCTTGCAACAGCACTGAAGGTCACAAGGAGGCACAGGGTCATGAATGGGTGGGCATAACAAAAACGTGCCCCTCAAAAATGTCTTAAACTTAAGACCTGACACACGGGCATTATCCAACAATATGAAAGTTACCAATGATGGCTAGTTGCACATTAATCATAGCACAGATAACACCAGAATGAAAAAATACCAGCCAAGAAGTCCAGAATAGCATCTATGGGTGCCAAAATAGATCGAAGCCCTTGGAAAAAGCACAAATGGAGAAACTCTTTCATCTGGTAGAGCACACATTCCAAGTGGAAGGCTTTTGAGAAGATGAAAGGATGTGAATAACTCTCTTGGAGAGCTTAGGATTTCTGGCAATCATCGAAATTGGAGGAACCATGAGGTTAGCTTGAGGGAGCACAAGTTTGGGGGGGCGAGCAGGCAAAGGATGAGAAATCAAACCTGGAATAGGACCAAGGGCGTGTGATGTAGGCGAGGCCAAAAGAAGGGGAACCAAAACGGGACAGGACAGAATGGGGCAATGAGGATGATGGTCACTCTGCAATGAGCTGCCTTCTGAAGAAATCTGATTATCTGAAGAATCTGGGAATGCCTGTACAGAAAGTTCAGGGGTCAAGCATGCAGATGTGCATCCCTTAGTGACAGTCTCTCTGGACGGATCAGGGCATAAAAAATGCTACACTTTGTGTTGGATGGGGCAGCAAATAGACCACAAAAAGGGGTGCCCCTGTGGCTGAAAATGTCCAGATTAGGGGAACCCTCGTGAAGTACAAGGATGTTCCTGTTCAAACTGTCCTCTGGGATGTTGGATTGCTACAGAATGTGCATTGCGATCAAAAACCCCTGAAAGGACATCACCCACTGCCAAACCTTCATGGCATCTCAACACAGGGGAGAGAGCAGAATTCCTACTTGCTTGTTCAGATATCTTGCCACTGCTGGGTTGTTGGTCTGGATAGTAATCATCCTTGGGAAGCAGGTCCTGAAAGGCCTGCCATGCTAGGAGGACTGCTCCCATCTCCTAGATGTTGATATGAAGACTGGCCTCGTACCGGGACCAGGTGTCTTGGACAGTCTTTCCCTTGAAAAGCCCCCCCCCCCTTCCAGAAAGGAAGCATCTGTGGTCACCATGTCCTGGTGTTGGGGAAGAACAAAAGGTTGACCTGCCACAACCACAGAAGATTCCACCCACTGCTAAATGTGATGACGACAAACACTTAGTGCCACTGGAAAATTCAGATGATGATTTAGGTAGGACAACTGAACTGCTACAGTCCACTGTAACACTCTCAGGTGGAACTTCACTAAAAGTACTAAAACAAGCAGAGGCAGTCATATGCACGAGGAGACAAACTACAGCTGCAGAAGATTTGTGAACCTGCAGGATATGAGAAGCCTGTAGATGAAAAGAATTTAGTCTTGACAACAGACATTTGGTTGTCTGAGTGACTGAATCCAAACAGCAGCCAATAAATTCCAGTACTTGAACCAGTTCCAGAATGGACTTCCCATAAATCACTGTTATGTCCATGGACAGACAGAGCTTTAGCAAGGAATCTTGGGCCTTCATTACGGATGCCTTCATGAAAGTAGTAAGGAGCCAATCGTCCAGACAGAGGAAGACTTGGAACTGCTAAGCATCTGGTGAACACCTGGGGAGCTGTGTTGAGACCAAAGGGCAGAACCTGAAAATGGTAATGATTGGCCACTTCTAAAAGTGCAGAAACCTCCTGAAATGCTCTGGTATTTTTTATGTGACAGCAGGCATCCTTGACATCCACTTAGCAAATCCACTTGTCCTTCTTAAAAAGAGACGGAATGGACTGCTCCATGACCATTTGGAATTTGGTCTATTTGACAAATCAGTTCAACTTGCTCAGATCCAAAATAGGATGGAGGTCCTCGTTTTCCTTCAGTACTAAAGAGCGTCTCAAATATACCCCAGATCCTCAATGGTCTGGTGGAACTTCTTGAATGGCTTTGTTGACAAGTACAGAAGGTTTTTGAATTTCCACTACAGCGTCCCTTCTCTTGTGAGGTGGCACATCCAAAAGGGAATTTTGGGAGTGAACAGAGAGAGAGCTAGATAACTACTGGACACGAATCTCAACACTCCTGCATCTGAAGTGACTGTCTCCCAAGCTTTTGGATGGACAGCCAAATGACCCCTGACTACCTCCAGAGTATGGCAGTTGGGCAGTCCTTCAGGGGTTTTGAAGGACCTCGTCGAGAAAGCCCCATGGAAGCCCTTGTTTGTGGATAGCCCCTGCCCTGTGGGTACCATCCATTACAGCTGCCACCCTATCGCAAGAGGAGCCTTCACTAGGAGCAACCTGGGAATGTTGCTGTACATTATGAAAGAAAAGAGATGTTTTCCACCCTTCTGCTTTCTCCAGAATGACTTCTGAGGGACAGAGAAGTGAATTCTAATGTCAGGCAGCATCTTTCTGTCCTGCTCACTCCTAGTCAATGTCTCTCTGAACTTTGGGCCAAACAAGGAAGAAACATCCAAAGAAGCATTAACGAAGGATGTTCTGATGCACTACGAAAAACATTGGAAGCCATGCACTCTCCAGCCAAAACTGGAACAGCCAGTCAAGAATAGAAGGTCAGCACTAGCACCACACCACAAGGAACACAGCCGCATACTCTTACAGCTATCACATAACGCAAAACACACACCCACCTTCGCGGAGGCTCTCAATAAAAATCTACCCAAGCAACAGAGACCTCCAAGGCAGAAACGCACACAACCACTGGACCACAGCACAAACCACGAGACACACAGTTCACACAGTGTGCCACACAACCAAAGCCCCTAAGGCAAAACAGCTTACCTAATACACTTATTATAGGTGACTCAATAGTAAGGCACACTGATGTCCCACTCACAAGGTTGAATAAGGAGAAGGTAACTGTCAGCTGCCTGTCGGGAGCTAGGATACGCCACATAACGCAAGCACTCAGGTCATTCCATAACAGGTACAGCTATGACTCTGTCATTGTCCATGTTGGTGTGAATGACCTAAGATGCACCTCCCTGGACTACATAAAGGGAGACATGGAGGAGCTCTCAGATCATGTAGCCCAAGAGGGTATGACCCTAGCACTGAGTAGCATCTTATTGTCACCAAGAATGATACCACGGTACAAACAAAAAATGACTGACTTCAATAACTGGCTAAGTTTCTGGTGTCATTCCAAGGGGATCCAGTATCTGCCTGGGATGAGATGATCGACAGACCTGAGATTCTGTACACTAGCCAAGGCCCTTGCCACCCCTATAGTGCCTTTTTAGGCAAAGTCCAGAGGACCAAATTACCACCATAACAGCTACAAGCAAGTGTAATCTGAGGGTTATGCTACTCAACGCTAGAAGTCTCAATCTCAAAATGCACTTGTTCGAAGCGCTCCTCAAAATAGAGAACATCAACATTTGTGCAGTAACAGAGGCCTGGTTCAAGGCACCTGAAAGCACTCCTGTGCTACCAGGCTATAACTCAAACCACACCTTTTGGCCCCAAAATGTGGATCAAAGCACTACAGGCTTTGGTGTCTACATATTCATAAAGGATATGTACACCTCCAGGCTAGTTGCCCAGCATAACACATCAGAGATAATCCAGGTACAACTAACAATGGGCAAAACTGCATTCCAAGTTATTGCCTGCGATAGATCCCCTACCATGTCCCAAGAATCCCACTCCACATATCTAAACACCCTGGAAAATATACAGGGTATATCCCAACACCTTCATACTGGATGACATTAACTATCCCTCCATCAACTGGGAAAACAACTCAAATACCAACAGACTTGCTCAATGTTTCCTGGAATTCATCAATTCCAATGCCCTGGACCAGCTCATTCTTACCCCCACTAGTGGTAGCAACATTCTCAACCTGTTTGTTACTAACATAGGTGACCGTTCTACATCAATTGTCAACTCCTCCCTGATCAGATCTGACCACAAGCTAGTCACCATGAATATCCACATCCCACCCCCGCAAAGGAAACCACAGTAAAAAAACTTTTCCAAAGCCAACTTTGGGCTTCTAAAAACTAAGGCGGCTAACTTTACATCACCCATGCAAATGGAGAATAAATGCAAGATGGCAGAATCATTCGCCAATTCACTGTACGGACACGTACACAAATGTATGGAATGGACCCATTCCCAATAGAACCAAGATGCTCTCCTCAAAAAAAAGGAAGCCAATCTGGTGGTCCCCTGCCATAAACAAACTCTACAACAGAAGGAAGAAACTGTTGCAGAACAAAGCAAAGTCCTAAGACAGGAAAAACTCCCTTGTCAGCCTTAACAAAAAGCTGAGTTCCCTCATCAAATCCTCCAAAGCTAGCTATGAAAACAAAAAAGCAACAGATATTAAAGACAACCACAAGGCCTTCTATAGCTATGTCAAAAAACTACAAGGCAACGCTCAGATTTACTCAGAGCTACTAACACAATGGTAACTCCTATACTGAGCCAACAGATTCAGTGCCAACTTTACCCCCCTCTCACCCCCAAAAAGGACAATCACAATACCTGAGGAATACCAAGTACCCAATATTACAGCTGCGCAGGTTAAAATTGCACTGGCCAAGGCCAAGAATACAGCTTCCATGGGACCTGACAACATCCCGGGCTGTGTTCTACATGAATTGCAAAACAAACTGGCACCACACCTGACTGCCCTGTTCAATCACAGCCTCATTTCAGGTTTTGTCACCGCCGAATGGCACACTGCTACAAGTAATCCCACTCCACAAAAAGGTTGCGACTACGGACTCTGAGAACTTCCTCTCCATTAGCCTGACGAGTCTGGTATGAAAGGCTATGGAGCTCATCATCATGGACATTGTAAATAAGGACACAGGGAATCTCCAGACTCTAGACGCCATGCAGTTCGGAATTAAGGGCAGATCTTGTCTGCTCAACCTGGTAGACTTCTTCGAGTTTCTCACCAGAGCTGTGGACGAAGGCAAGGTAGTTCATACAGCCTACCTCGATCTGGCCAAGGCCTTAGATACAATTCCTCACTCAGGATCCATAGATAAACTCACTAAATTGGGCATCAACACCGATGTCACAAGGTGGGTCGCAAACTGGCTCACGGATAGAACTCGCACAGTAAAAGTAGCAGACTCCAAGTCAGACTACTGGCCAGTCATGACTGGAGTCCCACAGGGTTCAGTCCAAGGTCCTCTCTTGTTTGGCATCTACTTTTCTGAAGTTCAGGCCAAAACCAAGGGACTCTGGCTGACCAAGTTCGCTGACGACTGCAAAAGTACAGTTGTGTAACTACCATAAATGTAGATGTTAGAGTGTATTCACTGTTGCAGTCATTACACTTGGGTTTATCCTGCTGGCAGGCTACCCGCAGTCGGCCTGAATTCCAAAGTCTTGGTCCGGCGTCGGTTGCTGTCGCCTCTTCCCTGATGTCAGTGCGCCAGGGGGTATAAAAGATGCAGCCGACGCCATTTTCTTCAGTTTTTCTTGCCCCAGATGTCAGGTGCCCCCAAAAAGGTAGGCTATAAATACTGCTTATAAAAAAGCATGTAGTAACATAAACATTACCTTCATCTACAAGCAAATACACCACATAGGTTGTATAGGATAGAGAAGTATAGATAAGTCCCAGCAAATCAAAGGGGGATGGAGGGAGGGTAACCTGGACTGCAACAGTGAATACACTTGAACATCTACATTTATGGTAGGTACACAACTGTACTATGTTCATCGTGTTTCACTGTTGCAGTCATTACACTTGTGTTGAATCCCAAAGCTGAGGTTGGTAGGCTGGGCCTAAATAGAATTAAGAGTGGCTATGAGACCCTGCAGAACTGCAGTGACAAAGCCTGCTCTGGATTTAGAGTAAAGAGGTAAGTGTAAAAGTGTGCACTGAAGTCCAAGTTGCAGCCTCCAAAATATCCTTGGTTGGTACTCTTCTGAGGAAGGCTGCAGAAGTGGCTGCTGCTCTGGTTGAATGTGGCCTAATGCCCTTAGGCACTGATTTGCCATGTTGTGAATAGCAGAAACGAATGCAGTGGCCTATCCATTTTGAAATAGTCTGCTTTGAAATAGCCTTTCCTTGTGATCCTGCAGCTTATGCCACTAAAGGTTGCTCAGTCTTTCTGAAAGCTTTGGTTTTGTCCAAGTAGAAGCGTAACTGTCTGTGTATGTCCAAAGAATGCAGAAGTTTCTCCCCTTTATTCTGTGGGTTTGGATAAAAGGTAGGCAATGGTTTGGTTAAGAGCCGCACTGGACACTACCTTAGGCATAAATGTTGGGTTTGGCCTTAGAGAAAACCTGTCCGGATGGAAGATAATAAAAGGTTCCACAGCCATTAATGCCTGTAACTCTAAGAATCTTCTTACTGAAGTTATTGCTAGGAGCAGAGCTGTTTTCCATGACAAGAATTTTATCTCAGCTGTATTGGCTGGCTCAAAGGGAGTCAGTGTGAGTTTTTCCAATACAAAATTGAGGTCCCATGCAGGTATTGGTGCTCCCCTTGGAGGTCTTATGTTTTTGGCCCCTCTGAGGTACTGCCTAAGCAGTGGATGTGAAAAAATAGGTGGGTCCGTATTGTAATGAGCTAAAATGGCAGAGACATGGATCTTAACTGATGAGAAGGATAGGCCTTTGTCCAGCATCTCAGTTAGGTATTGTAAAATCTGAGGAATATTTGGTACAAGCGTGTCAATTCCTTGTGCCTGGTTCCAAGCACAGAATCTCTTCCATTTTTCTGCATAAAAGTTTCTGGTGCTGGGCCTCCTAGCCTCCAAAATAACATCCATAACCTCTTTAGAGAGAGGTGTATTCTGAATGGTTACATTATCTGCCATGCAGCCAGATTTAGGGTTCTGAGTTGGCTGTGCAGGATCTGATTGTTTTGTTGGGTCAGTAAATGAGGAATTTGAGGCAATGTCCAGGCTGTGCCTTGAGACAAGCTCTTTAGGATTGGGTACCAGTGCTGGCGTGGCCAATCCGGGGCAATCAGTATCATTTGTGGCTTCTCTTGTCTGACCTTTAGGAGTACCTTGGGGAGGAGAGGCAGTGGAGGAAAGGCATATACTGTAAGGTTTTACCAGCTGAATGACGGAGCATCCACTTTCCATGCTTGTTTGTGATGAGTCCTTTTGCAGAATCTCTATAGTTGGCAGTTGTGAGGGGAGGTAAATAGATCTATGTCTGGGCATCCCCATTTCCTTGTTATCATGCTGAAGATTTGTGGGTCTAGTTTCCACTAGTGAGGATCCATGAGGTTTCTGCTTAGTTAGTCTGCCAGAGCATTTGTTTTTCCTGGCAGGAATTGAGCTTGCAGGTGTACTTGATAAGTCAATGCTGTCTTCCACAAATTCATGGCTTGTCTGCAGAGGGGGTAAGAATGTGTGCCTCCCTGCTTGTTTATGTACCACATGACTGTAGTACTCTCAGTCTTTATCAGCAGTTGTCCTGGATGAAGTAGGTCCTTGAAGGCTGTCAGTGCATTTTGTACAGCTAGCATCTCCTTTTGATTGATGTGAAGATGCCTTTGGTTTGCGGGCCATGTGCCCTGAATACATTTTCCTGCCATGTGGGCCCCCCAGGCATAATCTGATGCATCTGTTAGTGTTTGCCTGGCTGTGGGTAAAGTGAATGGCTGTCCCTTGTTGTGGTGACAGGCCTGTGCCCACCATCGAAACTCCTGTTGCAGGCAGGGAATTAGGGTAATTAATGATTCCAGGCTGTGGCAATGTTGAGTCCAAACACTTTTTAGATACCAATGTAGCCTCCTCATATGCAGTATTGCATATGGAATTAGCAGAATGCAGGATGCTATGTAGCCCACAGCCTGCAGAATTTTTCTTGCAGATTAACTGGGTCTTTGTTGCCATGCTTTCGAAGTAAGAAGTCAGTTGCCTTTGTTTGTCTGGCGTGAGATAAGCCATCTGGGCAGTTGTATTTAAGCTTGCACCCAGGAATAGTATCTCTTGAGAGGGTACTAGTTTTGATTTCTTTTCATTTACTGTGTACCCTAGGCAAATTAGTAATCTTTTTACAAACGCCAGGTGCTTTAGTAGAACGTCTTTGGTCTCTGCTTGAATTAGGCAATCGTCCAAGTAGGGAAATATTTGAATTCCTCTTTGTCTGAAAAATGCAATTACTGGTGCCAGGCATTTTGTGAAGACCCTGGGCGCAGTAGATAAGCCAAAGGGCAGTGCAGAGAATTGGTAGTGCATTGAGCCAGCTACGAATCTGAGGTATCTTCTGCAAGATTGACTGATTGAGACATGCAGGTATGCCTCTGAGGTCCAAAGCTACAAGCCAAGCCTTCTTGCCCAGCATGGGCAGAAGCTGCTGCAGAGTTAACATTTTGAATTTTGGAACGTCCAGAAAAGTGTTTAGAATAGACAGGTCCAGAATTGGTCTCCAGGCTTTGCCCTTTCTTGGAACTAAGAAAAGTCTTGAGTAAAATCCTTGTCCCTGCTCTTGTTGTGGCACTGGCTGAATAGCCTTCATGTCCATGAGAGATGAAACTTGCTTTTGTGCCTCTGCCGATTGACTGTGTGGCAGGTCTGGCATACCTTTTGCCTTTGGAAGGGTGTGAAAGTGGAACCTGTAGCCTGGGAGACTATATTTAAGACCCATTTGTCCTGGGTGATCATGTGCCAATTTTGTGAAAAAAGTGCTGGCTTCCCCCTTAAGGGTGCTGCCAAAAGATAAGTGCTTGCATTGGCAGAGGAAACTCATTGGGACTGTTTCCTATATGGCTGTGATTTGTCTTCTCGGTTTTTGGAGGTAGAAACACCCCATTGTTTGGGCCTGTATGAGTCCTGGGGCTGTTGTCTGCCTCTAGGGCATCTGTATCTGGCTCTTTGTGGCTTGTCTGACTCTGGAAAGGACCAATTCTTAGAAGGCCAGTTCCTGCTAAATCTGGGTGGCTGTACCTGTAAGAAATCCTTTACTGTCGGCATAGATTTCGCTTTATCCTCCATTTTCTTCAACACCTCTTCTGCCTTAACACCAAACAAAGTATCATGCTGTAATGGAGCATCCAATAATTTTGCTTTAACATGATCAGGCAGATTCTGTTCCTTTAACCAAGCATGCCTTCTAATGACAGAACCTGTAACAGTGGCCCTGCAAGAGGCCTCCAGTGAATCAAAACCACATTGCAAAGTATGCTTTCCCACGTGTTCAGCTGCATGCAATAAATCCTGCATTTCCTTGTTCTCAGAACATTCAGAATTTGTCAACATTTTCTGTTTTAGGAGTGACATTAAGTACTGCTGATATTTAGGTTCATAGGTTCATACTAGGCTATCTGCCCTAGGGCATTTATAAGCCTAGCCAGAGTGTGTTTGGCTTTCGCCACCCATTTTAAATTAATTTTTCTATGCCTTTTTTTGAGGAGAGTATACTGTGCCTCTGTCTAACAGTGACACAGAAGTGATAGCCGGGGTAAACCTACGATCTCCCATCCACTCATCAAGATTCCTCTTGAAGAGAGTCAATGTGGGACTCTGCCTAACCTGGACTGGGATTTTATTCCAGAGTGAAGGGAGCCTCTGGGTTATGAATCTGTCCCTCCAGCATGTCCTATTTATTTCAGTGCTGAGGTTCAAGTCTCGAGCGTAGCTCGATGGGATTTGGATTTTCTGAGGTGCAGCATGTCCATTAATTCCGGGTTGGACATGGCTTTATATGTCAGGCACAGATCGCCACTGAGCAGGCGGTATGCCACTGAGTAGAGCTGGAGTTTCTTTAAACAGGCAGCATATGGCATCTGTTTGAGCCCTTTGATCCTCTTGGTGAGGTACTTTTGGGGTCTTTCCAGTTGCTGCAGGTGTCTGGTAAGGTACATCCCAAAAGGGGCATTGTACTCAATTATGGGCCTGATGAGGGATGAGTAAAGAGGTACGATGACCTCCCCTGATCTAGATGTGAATCCCTTCATGATTAGGTGGGCTATATAAAATGTTTTTCTAACCACTTTGGCCACGTGGTTGTCAAATGAGAGATTTAAGCATATGAAACTGACAATTTAAAGCCCTTACAGCCAAGGTAGCACAAGTGTAAACTTTTTTCCCCCATCTGTCCAGTGCCCTTGAATCCCTATCTGAGGGGACAGGGTTTTTTTGCAGTAGAGGCCTTGACCCCTTCGGGACCCTGAGATATAGTTTCTGGGTCAGCCGCAGGGTTTTTATATAGAAATTTATGAGAGTCTGGAACCTTGTAGTATCTGTCTGGCTTAACAGGTGCAGGAGGTAGAGAGTTGGGAGACTGGCCGGACTCTGAAAATACATCATCTACAATGTCTAGAACAGGTGGAATAGCAAGAGGTCTGTGATGCGGTAGTAGAAGAAAGTCTCTGAGCCTTTTCTTAGATTCTGAGTAATCTTGGCTCTCCCAGTGGAAATGCTCCCTCACGGTATGCAGGGTTTCCCCAAAGGAATAATCCTCAGGAGGAGAAGCTGAAGGAATAGATTCTTCAGCATCAGAATCCTCATAGGGAGGAAGAGAGTATCCCTGTTCTGAAGAGGAGTCAGAGGAAATGGAAACCTGATCAGAAGAATCATATTCTATCTTGCCTAGGCCTCTTATCAGGAGGGGGATGGGAACCCCTGATCAAGGTAATTAGGTCTTCGGCCATTTTAAGCATCTGTTTCTTAGGCATGGAAGTCTGTCCAGGAGAATGCTGTACTTGTTTCTTTGTCTTTAAAGCTGTTTTAGTCTTTGCCTTGGAAGCTGAGGTTGGCTTGATATATAACTGTGTAGGTCTGAAAACACCCTCAGAAGCCGATGCCTGCTCAGCGGCTCTGGATCCATCTGAGGGAATAGTTTCCGAGTGACCAATACCTTGAGTATTCAGAGGCCTAGCTGTCTCCACATGGGAATCAGTAGCGGCCTGTGGCTCTGAGGTAGCGGGTGTCAGGGGCTGCGAAAGCGCCTCACTGAGAACCGGCGACTGGCCTATCGGAGTCCTCGTCATCAGTTTTGAACCTCGGATGCCTGTCCTTTTCCTTGCGCTTCTTATAAATTCCGATCGTCGACTGTTCCAACGGCATTATATAATTAAACCTTCGGCCAAAGTAATGAAAAGCAAAATCGTACCGGCGCTTAATAGTGCGTTGGTTAAATCTAGCACAAAACCGACAGCTAGCAACGTCATGGTCAGGGCGAAAGCATATGCTTAGTCTGTACAGAGTTGGAATAAATTCTTTGTGTTTCAGTACTGGAGCCTTCATTCATTTCACACAGTGGTTCGAAATTAAGTGGATATTTTTGGTTGAACCTGTATTGGTTCTGTTGGAGTGTGTATTTATTGCAGTTATTCGACTCAGTGTTTGGTGAGTGGGGCGACTCGTTTCTGGGACATGGAGAAAATATTGCAGGAACTCACTGCAGTCATTGAGAAGTTACGGAAGGTACATTGTGAAGGGATGCGTGAGACGAGTGATGAACAAGGTAGCAGTCCCACCGACACGCAAATGGAGCTATATACCCTGCATTCTCCTGGTTCTATTACTCCAGGACAGAGAAACAGCAACCCATTATCATATAGTGGTGTGGTGAGTGGCGTTCAGCGAAACCAGGAAGTAGCGGAAACATCTGAGTCAGCGTCGCCTTCCGCATCTGTGAACACAGCTCAGAGGCAGGATATGTCGGCATGGTTTGAAGCGCCAAATTTTGAAGTTGGAACGGAGGTTTTCGAGGCGGTGGTTAACCGTACTACAGACAAGAACAGTTATTCTCCTTCTCTTAAGGAGCAGATATTTCAGTACGAAAAGCTATGCAGGAAGTACAGAGCGATGCAATTGGACAATTTGTTCCTGGTAAAATCGAGGGGACTTAATCAAGTTCCTAAGGGGTTACGGTTATGGAAGATGCCGATGGGAGTAGAAATGGACTCGGACATTTTTCATGACCTTGTGGAATTGTTTCAAAAAGCAGGTATGGAGCTTCTTGATTTAATCATCCGTAACAACAATAATAGACTTGGCAATTTACGTGAAGAGATCAGTAAGCTCCATTCAAGTATTACATCTGACTTACTGTTTCTTCAATACAAAGTTAATTTTGATAAAGTGGTTAAAAATATTGAGGTTTTTGTTGAGAAAAACAGAGCTATCAAACATAAGAAACTGGCTAGGGATGCTGCAGATTATAAAAACAAAGCAGCATACCCACCGGGAAGGAAAGTGAGCCACTTTAATGGTTTAAATCATGAAAAAGATGATAGTGGTAACATTATGGATATGACACAAGAATCCTGTATTGATGAAGGGGAGGATTTTTTAGAGCCGCAGGTTTTCCTGCGCAGGTCAGAAAGGCTCTTGAACAAGCAGCCACAAATGACCAAATCCCCACACCAATATCCAAGAAGAAGGAGGGTGAATTACTAAATTCAAGTAGTTGTAGAGAAAACAATGGAACTAACTGTACAATGGATTTTAATGTTTGTTTTGATATCATGTTGGAATTTCATCCTGTGAATTTCCTGTGGAAAAAGCATGTGATATGCAAAATGTGAGTGAGCAAAATGTATGTTATGATGGTAATACACACAATAATGTTGTTGATAATATAACAGCAACACAAGCACAGTATATATGTGTTGATGAAATGGTAAATTGTAACAGGATTCAGGATAGAAGTAGTAATGTGAATCCTTTTATGCCCACAACATATAATGAATCTAATAATTGTATGAGTAAGAGTGTTATTTTAACAAACAGCAATGGTTTTGATGAATGTATGCCTCCATTAACATGTGAAATTGTTAGAAGCAGAGGCTTCACAATATATAACTAGACTGAACTAGATGTTAGTGATGTATATTTTGAGTTATTTAGTAAAGGTATAAACTTTGTGCCAAATTTTAAACTTGACATTGCACAAGTTTTACTTAATTTAAAGTTATATACAAGGAAGCTTAATCTGCAATTGTATTTTTCTGGTCAGGGTTCAGGCGCTGTGTCTACCATGGACGGGAATATATCAGCAGGGATCAAAAGAAAGAGTAGTTTTATGCCTCCTACAAACCCAGAAACCATTGGATTTGAACAGATGGTAGAATATGAGTTTAGGAAAATTTGTATGCAAAAATCTGAAGTTGAAGATAATTTATCTGAAAATGAAAGAAAGGTTATACAAGAACTATGGTCAACACAACAGGTTAGATGTATGAGACCAGACAAAGGGGGAGGGATGGTCATTATGAACAAAATAGACTATAGTAGTTGTATATTCAGGTTACTTGGAGATGAGAATACATACGTCAGAGCATCTATCAATGAAACCAATAGAGCCTATAGAGGGATAGATATGTTTTTACTTGATGCCTTATATCAAGGTGTGATTAACGAGGTGGAGTATGATTACCTCTTGGTGAAGTTTCCAACTATGCCCAAACTTTTTGGAATTCCGAAGGTCCATAAAGGAACAGAAAATGTGCAGTTTAGACCAATTGTTTCAGCAAAGGGCTCAAAGACAGAACCAATGGCTGCATTTGTTGACCATTTCTGTAAAGAGGCACTGATTGATGCTGACCATGTATTAAAGGACTCGTGGCATTGTTTGGAAAGGGTAGGAAGGATTAAAGGCATTGGGAATGAAACTTTTGGTTTCTTGACTGTCGATGTAATTAATCTATTCTCAGTGATTCCACATCAAACAGGGCTGGAATTGTTTTATGATAGTCTTTTAACTAGTTCCAGTTTTGACAAAGAAAGATTAGAAATATGTTATGATTTGATGGAAATCATATTATATAATAATTTTATACAATTTGATGGGGAGATATACCAACAAAAGACAGGGGTGGCGATGGGTGCCCGTTGTGCCCCTGTCTATGCTAACTTAGTCTTATGGGCATGGGAAAAACAATATGTACTAGATTCAAAATACAAGGACAACATTCTCTTGTATTGTAGGTTTCTAGATGACCTCCTTATATTATGGAATGGTGATGAGGAGAGTGTGAAGGAATTTTGCACTTACATTAATAAAACCACAGAATTTCTTAGATTCACTTATACATGGAATAAAGAGGTAGTGAATTATTTGGACATTACTTTATATAAAACAAAAGAAGGGCTGGTGAGTACGATCTATAGGAAGCCCAGCTACTCTAATTCGATGTTGCACTACACAAGTTGTCACCCCTTACATCAAAGGAGAGGGGTGGTTAACGGCCAGATGGTCCGGATATGTAGGTTAATTAGCAATGATGACCTGTTCAAGAAGGAAATGTACACATTGATCGGGATGTTCTTAGATAGGGGATATCCACTTTCAATGTTGGTTACTATCAAAAAAGAAGTATACAGGAAAAGAAAAAATAGATACAGTCCTATTCTACGAGGTCAAGAAGATGAAGGGGGTAATATAGGTGGCAGTGACAACATAGTCACCAAAATGAATAGAGCAAAGTTTGTTTTAACTTATAATGAAAAAGCAAATGAACTGAGTTCTAGTCTTAGGAACTTGTGGAAGTATTTTCTAAGTAGAGATACTAGAGAGATTCTAGGTGATGCCCCAGTGATTGTTTATGGAAAAGGGAAAAATTTGAAGAGTATCCTCGAAAGAGAGGGTAAAAGCAATATTAGATCTAGTATGAGCAAATGTGGCTCATGCAAAGGATGTAGATTTATAGCAGTAGGGGCATATATATGTGTTGTGGGCTATCAACGTACATTACCTTGTCCAGGTGCTTGTAATTGTACTACTAGGAATTGTGTGTATCTTGCTTCGTGTATGTCATGCGATGCATTTTATGTGGGCATGACTACACGAAGTTTGAAAGAAAGAATAAGAGAGCATGTTAGTTCCATTAAAAGGAAAGATGAATATAATGCACTTTATTTACACAGTAAGGTATGTGTTAATTTTAATAAATTTTTATTTTTTATCATAGATAGGGTTAAACCCAACAACAAATGTGACACACAAAACAGGGTAGCAAGATTAGAAATGGAATGGCAGCTTAGACTTAATGCTACCAGGCGCCCTGGATTAAATGAATGTGTTTCTTTAAAACCTCAGTTGAAATATTTAAGCAGTATTATTTAGATGAAATGTTTTTATTTTTACAATCCACAATATACATTATATATATATATTGAGTATATATATATATATATATATATATATATTTGTTTAATTTAGTTGTATGTTTTGTTGATATTAAATGACAATTAATAGTTTTTAATTTTTTAATATTATAAAGTGATGTTGAAATATTAATTGTATTGTAAGGAAATTGTTTGATTAATTAATTGATTAATTGTATGGGTGTGGAGAATATACTAGCTTGTTTTAAATATGGTGTGTTGTAATGTCAGACTCTGAAGAAGCCAGGTTTCTGGTGAAAGCATATGCTTAGTCTGTACAGAGTTGGAATAAATTCTTCGTGTTTCAGTACTGGAGCCTTCATTCATTTCACACAGTGGTTCGAAATTAAGTGGATATTTTTGGTTGAACCTGTATTGGTTCTGTTGGAGTGTGTATTTATTAAATCTAGCACAAAACCGACAGCTAGCAACGTCATGGTCAGGGCCTATCAAGGAATACAGTAAGAATGAAAATCCTTATGAGGTATTTGCTTCCCACAAGAAATACAATTGTTAACTTTTTCTGACATCGGTCTGGAGCAAGAAAAAAGTTTCCCCAATGGGATACTTAGCTTTATTGAAGACTTCGGATCTGAAATTCGATTTCGAAAATCTCAGGAGTCGGCCGACCGGCACTTGCGAACTGCTTTTGCTTCGGGCACCGCACGGCAAGAAAGACTGAAGAAAATGGCGTCGGCTGCATCTTTTATACCCCTGGCGCACTGACGTCAGGGAAGAGGTGACAGCAACCGACGCCTGACCAGGACTTTGGAATTCAGGCCGACTGCGGGTAGCCTGCCAGCAGGATAACCCAAGTGTAATGACTGCAACAGTGAAACACGATGAACATCTGGGAGCCATTATTAGCTCCCCAAATGATGTTGACATTCTACAGAAAGGCCTCATGGAGACCAATGACTGGTGTGTTGTCAGAACCATGGCCTCAAGCTCAATGCCAAACAAAATGCATCATCATTCCCTTTAGAAAGAATACGGCACTCGAACTACCACATCGATGGTAGTCCACTGGACACCGAAGGTGTCATAAGAGATCTGGGAACACAAGTGGATAGCAACCTATCCTTTGATAAACACATTGCCACTGTGGTCAGAAAATCCTTTTATGCGGCACATCTCATTACAAAGGATTTTGCCTCCAAGAAAAAGAGAGGTCATTGTCTCTCTCTACTCTTCCCTTATTAGATCAATTATAGAGTACAATGCCCCAATGTACCTCACTAGACATATGCAACAACTAGAAAGACCACAAAAATACCTCAATAAGAGGATCCTAGGTCTTAAACACTTGCCCTATGCGGAAAGACTAAAAAAACTCCAACTTTTCTCGGTATCATATCGCCTACTTACAGGCGATCTCTGCTTGACCTACCAAAGCCATGTCAGACCCAGCACTGCTAGATATGCTACAACTAAAGAAATCCCAATCCCCCAGTAACACACACGCCAGAGACCTCAATCTCATTACCACAATCAACAGAACTTATTGGAAGGACAGGTTCCTAACCCAGAGACTGCACATGCTCTGGAACAGACTTCCCTTACATGTCAAACAGAGCACCTCACTGGCCCTTACATGTCAGAGCACCTCACTGGCCCTCTTCAAAAAGAATCTTGATGAGTGGATGGAAAATAAAAAATTTCATCCCAGGGATCATTTCAATGGCCCTGCTGGACAGAGACACGAGGAAATGTCAGGCGGCATGTTGCCAGGGAATCTTTTGGGCTAGGCTTGTAAAGGCTCCAGGGCCATTAGCCTAGTACACTCCTATAAACCTATGAAATGCATTAGGGCAAGACCGTGAATAGTAATGCCTGCTGCATGGGACGTCCGACTGGCCTTTTTGGACAACAGTAGCATGGAGACATTTAATATGGACCAAATTGTATACAACTGAACTTCTGCAGGCTGCAGAGTCTTACAGCTTTTGACACTTCAGCAACAATGTCCCACTGAAATCTCATCAAATGGGCAAGACCATTTAGCATACACAAAGCAATGGTGGCTGAAGTGTATATGCGCTTTCCCAAGTGATCCAAAGCCAGAAACTCTTTGTTGGGTGGCTGGACCTTGCAGCTCTCCTCAGGGATGTCCTTTCTGACTGACAGCCACAATCACGATGGCATGCACGTCAGGACCCTTGCTCCAGTAGGGTCTGTAACTGGAGGGGGGGCAACATTTTATCTGGTGTCCTGGGGACTGGTTCCACCATGCTGGGTTCTCTCCAAGCCCTCCAAGGCACCAGGTATATAAGGGCATCTGGGGGGAGGTGGATCAGCCAGGACTAGGTTGGCTCCATGCTTAAGGCCTCCAAAAGTGCACACTCCTCTTGGGAAGGGGCTTTGGTGGTCCACCCCCATACTATTTCAACAATTCAAGCAAGCTACTAAAGTAAGCATCATCATGGGGGGGTAGGAACCCCCCCCCCCAATGAGGTTGGTGTTCTCAGTGAGAAATTCCTTGAGGGAATCCAGGCGCTTCCTCTTACTCTTGCTCTTTCCATGCATCCCTTTAGGTGGGGAAATGGGAGAAAGCACAGAGACAGGGGGGGGGGGGGGGGTAGGACCTGAACATGCAAGGGAGCCTGGAGACCCAGACATGGGCTGTCCCTTAGGCAACTGATGCAGATCTGCAAGCACAGAAAGTTAGATTGAGATGAATTGATGCAACTGCTGAAGTTCCAATTTCTGTACAGGAGAGAATCCCCTCCACAACACTGAAGGCCAAAACTGAAGCTGGATGGCCAGACCCATCACATCTCGAATCAGAAGACCTGAAACAGCCACCAGTGCAGACTTGTCTCTGAGATCGAGACTGGAACTGAATTACGGAGAGACGAAGAACCTAGAGGCAAGGTAACAGCTTTCACTCCTTTAGCAACATCAGCTGCTTTGATGGCTTCTATTTTTCACGATGGTGGAGATGGTTGTTCTTGGCACTAGGCACTGTACAGTGAGATCAGACACGTGGATGCCACTCTCATATTTATCATTTCTTTTCCTGCTCTACCGTGGTTCTAACTAATTTTCTTTTATGTTGGCTGTTATCACTAGCCTTCTTACGATCCATGATTGCACAGTACTGTACTTATTTGCACAAAGAATAGCAAGCAAACACAAGAAAGTGTACAGCGGACCTGTTCTAGAAAGAGCGAGTACCCAAGATGATTTTTTTCTAGTCAAAATATGAGATACCAAATTTGACGAGTACCACGGTACCAAGTAGACATGAGCCCCCGAGGAAATACATGATATAATTAAAGTAGATTTTTGAAAGCATATATAAAAAGTTTGTTGGGACATCAGATTTAAGACAGGTCACTTAAAGCCACGTAGAATATATGTATTTTTCTCCAAAGTGTAATACTAACCTACATGGTTCATCAGATTAATACTTTGCCTACAGCCTTCTCAGATCATTAATCTCCTGCCCTACAAATCTTTAGGAAATAACAAAACTTCTATGCAAAAACCACTGCCAATTTTCTTTTCAGTATCCAGGTATTTTCACATTCCAAAAATGGTGCAAGGAGAAACTAGAAATGGTATTTAGACAGCATATTAAAAACTCCAAACTTATCAAAATGGGATAAATCTTAAGCAAAACTTAAAACAAAAAATTAAGTGTACAAGTTACACGTTTGGTACACATTGAGGCACTTTGCAATGTAAGTGATGCAATGCATTTTCAAATCTATATGACTAGAATTATGTTGGCAGTTTTTTAATAAAAAGCTGCCTGCATACTTTTATCGAATCCCTTGCAGACTTCACTTGAGGGCTTCCATGGAAGTGTGATCACACACTTTAAATGATGGGCCCCTGCCTTTGCACTGTGGGTGGCTCCATTATGGTTTAGACACCTGCAAATAATCCTCTGCTGACATCACGAAGGTCAATGGTCTACGAACATTTCAGTAATGTCAAGGAGGGAAAATTAAGAGTTTATTAAGACTTATGATTCTAAGGATTACACCCTAGAACACACAGACAGCAGGGAAGTCTGGCATGGCACTGGAAGCAACACATGTTGTGGTGTACACAGTACGTGTATGAATGTGACTCTATACTTTAAAGACAAGCATATTTGGGAAAATAATAATGAGATGCATTTAAAGAAGTTAGGGCAACTGAAAGATTAGCAAAACAGGAATTCACAACAATTGTCTCATCATGATAATTAAGCAGGTAAAACTCTAAAGTGAATGACTAGAATAAATAACCAGAAAAGAATGGTGCTGAAATCAACATATTTTGATAACACCCCTAGACCTCCAAAGTATTTAGCACAAAGACTAAGGGTGCAGAGACACTAGAGAGTGCAGTAAGAAAGCTCTATGATCCATGTCAGGGTAAATAAAATAGAAACCTAAGAGAATCACAGTAGTATTCAGAAAATTTCTGCACTAATTTGTACAAAAGTGACCAAGAAGGTAAAGATCTTTCAGAAGAAATACAATGCTTCCCTGGGGGAAGGGTTTGGCATAATGGTTAAAGTTTTTCACCTCACAGACACAAGGTACAGTGTTTGATTCTGACTTTGGGTTATTGGCTCTTTAAATGGCCCTTCAAGGCTGTTAGCCTAGTATTCGCCTACGAGCTAAATGTTCACTCAAGTCTTCACTGTGAACAACAAAATAAGCTGATTTCTTCTTTAAGTGAGGAATAGATGAGGAATCAGCTGGTAACATTACTACCTGGAAAAATCACAAGGGGTAAATTGTACAGAATTTTGGAAACTTAAGTGGTAATAAAATGATAAAAATCTAAGTGCTATGCTGTTATACTATACTAGGTAGCAATGAGACTCCATATTCAATGAAAGGGACAATCATATCTACTGTACCTTAACTAATTCACTCCAGTACAGCTCTTTTGAACGTATACCTTTAACTCCCAGTGGGTGTGCCTTGAGCCATAAAAAAATGAAGTTATCCCTTTACAGTTCTAACAAATAATTATTGACAGAGGTCAAATAACAATACAATTGTGTTTGCCATCATGTATGCTTCAAGATAAAATATTATGTTACCCTGTATGTAGCATGGTTTGGAATTAATGCAAATGTGAACAAGCAATATTTGATGCCTAGAGGTGCAGAAGGATGTAAATGCAGAAATGCCTGGAGGTGCACTCAGCTGTAATGAGGGTAACGGATTCCTCAACTCTGCATCCTGCAAATCACACTTAGTCCTAAACACAGACTATAAGCATTTTATGGGGATCTTGCATGCTATGTTAGCAAAGTCCTTACCAACATTTGGTATACCTTAACTAATGTAGTTTTGTAGAAGGGAAAGAATAGTTGCGTAAAATCTTACCATAAAGCTAGATGCCCTTCTCTTCACTGTTGCAGTATTCATTACATGAGGATGCCCCCCCCCGTCATAGGTGACCCAATGTCGGCCAAGATACAAAAAAAAGTACTACTGTAGGGTGCATGGTACATCACACGGAGGCTGTGATTGGACGGCCATAGAAGTGATGTACTCCCGCACCGTCCTCAGAACTGACTGCCCCAGGAGGAATGCCAGCATAAGGAAGTAGGGAAAGAGTCATCCAAGGAGGCGGCCAGCATGAAGGAGGGAGAGATAGTAATACTGCAACAGTGAAGAGAAGGACCTCTATCGTTATGGTAAGATTTTACACAACTATTCCATGTCCTTCTATTGATCTGTTGCAGTATTCATTACATGATGGAGAATACTAAAGCTCATGAAGTAAGGGAGGAAGATGTAGCCGAGGAGCTTTCCATGAAGCCATGCAGTATGGGTCTGGCAAACCATGCTCTAGATTTAGAGACTCCACCTAATTTGACGTGTTTGGTGAAGGTATGGACTGAGGTCCATATAAGCTGCTTCAAGAATTGAATTAGTATCCAATCACTTGAAAAAGCCCCTAGATGAGGCAACAACTCTGGTGGAGTGGGCCTTAACAGAGGAAGGAAGAGGCTTGCCATGGTGTGTGTAGCAAAAGGTAACAGTCTTGCAAATCCAGAAGAAAACAGTCTACTTGGACACAGCCAGCCCCAGAGCCCGGAGGGTAGGGGTGGGGTAAGAAACAACAAGCTGATCTAATTTTCTAACTGCTTTGGTTTTGTCTAAATAAAAGCTAAGCTGTCTCTAGGCATCTAAAGTATGGAGCACCCTCTCACTACGGTTCTGGAGGAAGGGAAAAAAGGTAAGTAAGTGGATGGACTCATTTAAAGATGGGTCACTGACTAACTTAGGCATAAATGTGGGGTTTGTGTGCAGGGAAACCCTGCCCTTGTGGAAGACCAGAAAGGGTGGGATATCAAAAGGGCCTATAGCTCAGATGCTCTTCTGGCTGAAGTCAAGGCTAGCAGCAACATAGTCTTCTAGAAGCAGTACTGTAGGGAAGCTGAGGAAGCTTGCTCGAAGGTGAGAATAAGCTTTTCCAAAACAAAGTTAAGGTGGGTGGGCACAGATTTCCTGGGAGGTCTAATAGGTTCATAGGTGTGTACTAGGCTAACGGCCCTGGAGCCTATATAAGCCTAGCCCAAGAAGATTCCCTGGTATCATGCCACCCAAAGTTAGTTCCCAGTGCCCCTGTCAAGCAAGGCCACTGAAGTGATCCCTGGGGTGAACTTCCTATTGCCCATCCACTCATCAAGATTTCTCTTAATGAGGGCCAGTTAAGTGCTCTGCTTGATATGAATGGTAAGTTTGTTCCAGAGTATAGGAAGTCTCTGGGTTAGGAACTTGTCCCGCCAGCATGTTCTGTTTACTGTGGTAATGAGATTTAGGTCCCTGGAGCATGTGACACGAAGGGATTAGGATTTCTTTGGGTGTAGCATATCTAGCAGCTCTGGGTCAGACATGGCTTTTGTAGGTCAAGCAGAGACAGCCTCTACGTAGGCGATAAGAGACAAGAGTATAGCTGGAGTTTTGAGTCTGTTGGTATAGGGCATGTGTCTTAAGGCCTAAGATCCTCTTAGTGAGGTATTTTTGTGGCCTTTCCAGTTGTAATTGTCTAGTGAGGTACATACCAAATGAGGCATTGCATTCTATATAATAGGTCTAACGAGGTAAGAGTAGAGAGGGAGTATGACCTCTTTCTTCCTGGATGAGAAAACTTTTGTAATGAGAGGTGCCACAAAAAAGGACTTTCCGACTACAGTGGCAGTGTGGTTATCAAAAGAGAGGTTGCTGTCAACCTGTGTCCCCAGGTCTCATCATACCTTCGGTGTTTAGTGCACTACCACCTATGTGGTAGTTCACGGGCACCAAATTTTTCCCAAAGGGAATGTCAATGCACTTTCTAGCACTGAGCTTAAGGCCATGGTTCTGGCACCAACCATTGGTGTCAGTGAGGCCTTTTTATAGAATGTCTACATCAGTTGGAGAATCAATAATGGCTCCCAGTTTGCAATCATCTGCGAACGTGGTCAGCCAGAGTCCCTTTGTGTTGGCTTGAACTTCAGAGAAGTAGATGCCAAACAGGAGAGGACCTAGGATTGATCCCTGTAGGGCACCACTTGTAACTGGTCGGTAGTCAGATTTGGAGTCTGCTACTTTCACAGTGTGGGTTCCATCAGTGAGCCAGTTGGCAACCCATCTTATGACACAGGGGTTATGCCTAGTTTAGTGAGTCTATCTATGATTCCTGAGTGAGGGTTGGTGTTGAAGGCCTTGACAAGATCTAGGTAGGCTGTGTGAACTACCATGACCTCATAACACATCTCTGGTGACCAACTCGAAGAAGTCTATCAGGTTGAGCAGGCATGGTCTACCTTTCACAAACCCAAACTGTGTGGGGTCCAGAGTTTGGAGATTCCCTATGTCCTTATTTATAAGGTCCATGATGATGCGCTCCATAGCCTTACACATCAGACTCGTCAGGCTAATGGGGTGGTAGTTCCCAGGGTCTGTAGTCGCCCCCCCCTTTGTGGAATGGGATGGCCACAGCAGTGCGCCATTCAGTACGAAAAAAGCCTGAAATGAGGCTGTGATTGAACAGGGTACTCGGGTGTGGTGCCAGTTCACTTTGTAATTCATGTAGAACACAGCCAGGGATATTATCAGGTCCCATGGAAGTTGTATTCTTGGCTTTGGACAGTGTGGTTTTTACCTGTGTAGCCGTGATAATAGGGACTTGGCATTCCTCAGGTATTGTGATAGGCCCTTTAGGGGGTGAAAGGGGGATAAAGTTCGCACTGAACCTGTCTGCCAATATGTTGGCAGTATCAGTTATGTGCTGTAACTCAGAGCAGATCTGAGTATTGCCATGTAGATTCTTGACATAACTATAGAATGCCTTGTGGTTGTCTTTAGAATCTGCAGCAATTTTGTTGTCGTAGCCAGCTTTAGAGGATTTGATGATAGATCTCAGTTTTTTGCTGACGCTGACAAGTGAGATTTTCCACTCTTGGGACTTCACCCTTTTCTGCAACAGTTTTTTCCTTCTGTTGTAGAGTTTGTTTATGTTGGGGACCACCAGATTGGCTTTTTTATTTTGGAGGACAGCGTCTTGGTTCTGTTTGGTATGGCCTGTTCAATGCACTTGTGTATGTGCTCATACAGTGCACTGGTGTATGATTCAGTCATGCACCTATTTTCCATTTGTATGGGTGTCAAGAAGTTAGCCACCTCTGTTTTTAGAAGTCCAAAATTGGCTTTGGAGAAGTTTTTTACAGTGGTTTTTTTTTTTTTTTATTTTAGAGTGAGAGTGGGATGTGAATATCCATGGTGATTTGCTTGTGGTCAGATCTGACCAGGGAGGAATTGATTACTAGTGTAGAGCAACGACCATGTCAAGGATGTTTATGTCCCTGGTAGGGGTAAGAATGTGTAGGACACCTTTAAGAAATGGTTTAGCCTCAAATCGGGTAGCTAAGGGGGGGTGGGGTGATACAGGCAGACATGGCTGACAGATGGGCTTTTACTGAACAGCAAGATAAGCCAGCGTTGAGCAAGTCACACAAATAAGATAAGACCAGGGGAATTTCCACTGTCAATGCAGCATGGTTTCTTTTCAGACACCAGACTGAAAATCTCTTCCATTTGGCTAAACAAGATTTTCTGGTATTTGGTTTCCTGGCCTCCTGCAGGACTGTAAGCACATCCTCAGAGAACAGGTTTTTCTATCACCCATAGGGTCAGCTGGAGAGTTAACAGGTGGGGAAGGATGAGGGTCCCTTTGTTCTATGTAAGAAGGTTCACTCTGTGAGGTAACTTGTGGTGATTGCCCTTGGCTAAATGCAGGAGGAGAGGAAACCAGTGCTGTCTTGTCCCCAAGGGAGTCACCAGCAAGATTTTTGGTTTGTTCTGCTTAATTCTGGACAGGACTTTTGGAATGAGGGGAATGGGGGGGACTGCATATAGAAACATCCGCTTCCGAGAGAAAGAAAGAGTGTCCACTTTCCAAACCAAAGGATTAGGTTATCGCATAAAACTGTGGAAGTTGTCTGCTCATGGGGGAGGCAAAAAGGTCTGTTTGATGAATACCCCCCACTGGTGGACAATGTCCACAAACACATCCCATTGAAGCATCCATTCTTGGGATCGTGTTTGGGACCTGCTCCGGTAATCTGCCACACAATTCTGTGAAGAAGGGATGTACACTGCCTGAAGGAACACCTGGAATTTTACTACCATCTCCCAAGCCTGAAGAGCGAGCCTGCACAACAGGTAGGATTTGGTTGCTTCCTGCTTGTTCACATACCAGAGGACTGCCATATTGTCTGTGAACAGCTTTAGAGGTCCTGGCTGGAAGAGGTCAATAGCAGCACTCTCATCTCCCTTACACTGATGTGTTCATTCAATTGAGAGAGAGAGACCAGATCGTTCAGTTGAGAGAGAGAGACCAGACCCCTTGTGCTTTCAGGTGGCCGAAGGTTGCTCCCCAGCCTACGTCTGAGGTGTCTGTGAAGATCTCTTAGCGAGGAGCAGGGGGGTGTAAGGGGAGTCCTGGGTTGAGTGACATGATGTATCCACCACTGATGTTCTCTCTTCAGACAAGGGATTTGAGGAATGGAGAATTCTAGGGGGAACTGGTATAGCATCCAAACTGACTTTAGACACCATTGCCATTTTCTCATAAGGAGCCTGGCTAAGTGGAGTATGTGAATAATAGATGCCATGCGGCCCAAGACCCTGAGGAACTCTCTGGCTATAACGTTGTGAACCAGCAGAAGATTTCTGAAGTACGGGGTGAGGTCCTATACCTATTGCGGGGGTAGAGAGATCTGTATGCATCCTGCACCCCAGGAAAATCTGATCTTGTGAGGGGGTGAGAACTGATTTCTTTAAGTTTATGGTGAACCACAGACTTTGTAGAAGATTGATGGTAAAGGCAATATTTTGTTCCAACTCCTCTGTGGAGGTAGCTAGAAGGAGGTGGTCATCCAGGTAAGGAAAAATGTGTATTCCATGAAGTCTGCAGTGGGCATTCACAAGGGCTAGGCAATTTGGTGAAGACCCTTAGTGCGATATAAAGTCCAAATTGCAAGGCACAGAATTGAAAATGCAATGGCGATATAGAGAAACATAAAAACTTCCTGTAGTTGGGATGGATGGGGATATGTAGATATGCATCTTTGATATCCAGGGTAATCATGAAAGACTGAGGCACACTAAGGGGAAACAAAGTCTAGAGGGTCAACATGTGGAAGGTACTGAGGTAATAAAGGTTGAGGATGGGTCTCCAAGAACCTTCCTTCCTGGGCAACAGGAACAACCTGGAATAAAAACCTTTTCTTATTTGTTTTTTGGGAACACTGAATGGTCCCTTGGTTCATCAATTCCAACAAAACTTCTGGGAGAAGCATGATTGCTGCCTGGGAGGTTGAGGGATGCCCCTGAAGGAGGGGGTTTTGGTCGCAAACCATAAAATACCCCTTCTGAACAATGGAGAGGACTTGGAAGTCTTGGGTTATGCTTTTCCAGGCTGGTAGGGACAGCGGAAGTTGCTGGGAAAGTTGGATGAGGGTGAGGGGGGAAAGAATAGTCAAACAAAGGCCTGTTTGTCAGGAAAGGGCCACTTAGGTGGTGCAGTTGCCAGAGGGGCCTGTCGTGTCTCCAGGCTCTCCTCTGCCTCAAGAAGATGTCAGTATCCAGAGGCGTAACAAAGGTTCAGGCCTTTGATTTTTGGCTCTCCGCTTCAAACTCAACTTGCCCTCAAGCCCCCATGGATAGCTAAAGAGGACTACTCCTTAAGGTCTTTGGTACAAACGCCTGACAAATAGAGCAATTTTAGTGACTGTGGTTTGGGCCCAGGTAGAACAGACACTGGAGGTGGCTACCCTTGGGTGGAATTTGTCATCCATACTGGCACTTGCCCCTCTTGGATGACATGAACCCTGACCAAAGACAATAGCAAATCATTCAAAAAAACCCTCAATGGGGAACTTACCTGAAAACTGAAAAATCGCAAATGACTCTGAGTCAAACTATACATTGGAATCTGAAGTTTGGATCTGGCAGCAGAGAAGTTCTGAGGATGGTGCGTGCTTACATCATTTTTATGGTTGACGTTCGATCACAGCCTGCGTGTGATGTACCACGCACCCTACAGTAGTAAAACTCTTTTGTATACCGGCCGTCGTCAGGTCTCCGACGGTGGGGTAAACTTCCTCATGTAATAAATACTGAAACAGATGAACAGGAGGACATCCAAATGTATGACATTATTAAAATAACATTGTTAATACATGATGGCAAAGAGAAAGTTAAACAGATGATCACCACCAGTCTACACTTTGAAAATGCGTTCGTCGGAGTGGAATGGCAATATGCTGAAAAGGTCCTAGATAAACTTATTTTCAGATAAAATAAGGGCACTGGTTTTTAGCATATATAGAGGGTTTTATGCCAAAGTAAAGATGGTGTGAAAGCTTTCAGTTAAATTCAAGCTAACGAAGTATTATACAAGGGGTATCCACTGTCCCCCCTTTTGTTTGCATTAGAATACCAAACATCCCAGATAAGGGCGTCACAAACAGCAGAATACAGACTGGAAGAGAGTTATAGCAAGACTGCCCTTTTTGCAGACGATATGCTAATGTATTCCCAGCATCCAGCAGAAGATACATCACTGATTTTCCAGATGCTGAATAACTTTCAGTACATTACAGGATATAAAATAAACAAAACCAAAATAAAAACTTAAACATTAAATTATATGCCCACTTTTAACTTTGTACAACATTACTCCTACTTATGGGGACACCAAAAAATCAAATACCCAATAATTTGGCTGACAACCACAGTATCAGTCTCTCTGAAAATTATTTGGGAAGAAAAATGAAAGCAGAAACTTTTCATCTAAGAAGATGGCAATTATAACAAATTTAGTTAGATCAAAAAATCCAGACAATAAAAATGTTTATTGTACCACTAATTACCTATGTGGGACAGGTACCTTTAGACTCCCCAGTGCATTATGAACTAATTCCATTTTCCCATTCCATAACCTCACTCATCACCACCTCTACCTCACGAACCTATAAACCCACCTAAATTCTCATTACTCTCACCATACTTTCACTATAGTCTTTGCTCGTCTGACTTCTCACTAATCTATCAATACAATCAATAAAACAATTTGTCACACTGTATACCCCCCCCCCCCCGTTCTGCTCTTATGTGATGTTTGCCTACTTTCCATCACCATATTACAATCAAACATGCATATGTAAATGTGTTATGCTTTCACATTGTACCAATACTAAGTAAACTGATTTGCATTTATTTCTGTCCAATTTATAAAATCTACTCTCGCAACATATGCTAAATTAAATTTAATACAGATTGTCTCACGTTGAAACAAACTAAACTAGTTTGTCAGCTTGCATGTGTTTATGTTTTGTAGCTGATATTTATTATATTTCCATTCAAGTGCAGAGCCCGAAATAAATACATACATGTATGATAAACCAAGAGTCATGACTTTCTTGGGATGGAAAAATATGGAGATGCCCATAAATTTGGGGGCAGGAGAAAACACAGGTGTGTAAAACCTTTCCATAACAGTAGATGTCCTTCTCTTCACTGTTACAATATTCTTCACCAAAGGGATTCCCTGTTGAGGATAGCCCAACATCCAGCCAGTATACCAAACCCTTAGGATTTTAAGGGCATCGTATATCACCTGTATGCTCCCCACTCACGGTATAAGGCATAAAGGTGACATACAGGTATACATACCTCAGAACTGAAAAGCCCCAGGAGGAACAACAGTCCAAAGAAAAAAAGAGGAACGTGCATACAGAAGGCAAAGAGAAGGAGGAATAAAGAAAAGGGGGAGAAGAGAGAAAATGAATACTGCAACAGTGGACAGAAGGACTTCAGCTGTTATGGTAAGATTTTGTACATTATACTACCCCCTGCCACATCAATGTTGCAGTACTCTTCACTAAAGGCAGAGTACAAAAGCTCAATTGTAAATTTGGGAGGAGGAAGACCCAGAAGAGCCCTCAAGAAAGCCATGCATGACAGCTCTGGCAAAGTCAGCTCTTGCCCTGGAAACATCATCTAATTTTTAATGCTTACTAAAGGTAGGATCTGCGGTGGTGGTGCTGCGGTAGCATTGTCGCCTCACAGTAAGACGCTGTCCGGTTCGATTCCCAGCTAGAGCGTCTTCTGAGTTGAGACATGCGTAAATGGGCGTACCTTCATTGAAGGTTGTGCGTCTGGGCTGGTAACTCGGCACGTAAAAATCAACTACCAATCATTAGCGGACCGGAGTTTCGCTGTGGCGACCCCTAACCGGGAAAAGCCGAAAGACACAACAACAACAACAACTAAAGGTATGGACAGAGGTCCAAGGAGCAGCCTCAAGGATGGAACTGGTATTTAAACCTTTGAAAAAAAGCACCAGATGAAGCCACAGTCCTGGTAGAATGAATCTTAACAGAAGTAGAAAGGCTTTCCCCATGAAAGGGGTTAACAAAAAGAAATAGCTTTGGAGATCCTTGAGGAAATGTCTTGCATGGAAACAGCCAAACCTAGAGAGCTGAGACGAAAAGAAACAAAAAGTTGCTCAGACTTGTGACTGGCCTTAGTCTTATCCAAATAATACCTGAGCTGTCTATGCAAATTCAAGGTGTGAAGAACCTTCTCACTAGCAGACTGCAGAGAAGGAAAAAGGGTGGGCAAATTAATAGACTAATTAATACACAATTCATTAATCATCTTGGCCATAAAAGAAGGATTAGTATAAAGCGACACTCTGTCCCTATGAAAAATCAAAAAAAAAAAAAGTGGAATAGCCCCAAGGGCCTGAAGCTCAGGCACCCTCTTAGCTGAAGGTAGGGACAAAAGAAAAAGAAGATGTGAAGTTGTATCTCGCCGTTCATTCTTACAGATGGGTTTGGCCTACTACAAAGCTCGAGGTCTTCAGACAGCTCGAGCCAAGTCCCTATCCAATGATGCACCTTTAGTTACCTCAGATCTTGTTTCCTGCCTCTAACAATACCATGTGTCATTCTATCAATTTTTTAGGGAAAAACCATAGAAAGACTGAGCAACCATGATAAAACTAGTATCTCGGTCCTCGAAAAACCCTGGAGGGGGTAGGAGGGTGGGAAGTAAGAATGAAGGTGAGATGAACAACTCACATAAAACGTTATGGTGAGTACATAACATCTTTATGTGAAGTTGCTCTATCTCGCCGTTCATTCTTACAGATGGGTAGTGTCCCAAACACCATCTTTCTCGGGTGGCTCACAGGAATATATTTTTCAGGACAGTAGAACCAAAGGAGGCCCTATCAACGTTGTAATGAGTGATAAACGTATGAGGCCTTGACCAAGTGGCTGCTGCACAAATATTGTCTACAGGAAGTTTAGCAGAAAAAGCACAGTATGTGCACACTGCTCTGGTAGAATGAGCCTTAATTTTGTGTTGTAAAGGGAAACTGGCAGCTGAGTAAGTGAAAGTGATGCAACCATTTAGATAGTGTTGTTTTTGCAACTGGCATACCTTTCCTAGAATCTGAAAAGGAAACAAAAAGTTGTTCTGATCTTCTGAAGCCTTTGGTTCTATCCAAACAAAATCTGAGCTATGAACACCACGTTTGTGCAGCATATACTCTAAGTTAATCCAAGTAAAGCATACGAATACAGCAAAACGATACACAGCTCCTTTTCTCATAGAATGTGAGTCAAACCATTCAATATACTCTCTAATTTTGTTAGCGCTTTCACCACTATGCAAGTGGCTTCTTCAGACCATACAAATAGTAACAAACACAAACACTTTATATACTTACATTTTCAAAATGTTACACAACTGCTTCCATTCAGAGTAATCATCCTATCCAATCTAGTGCATTTGAATATTGCATAATCATTCCAGTACATTGAAACAATTTTTATTTATTTTATTTTACATTTGTTGACCGGGCTAGTTTAACTGGATATATGTCCATTTTCAGTAGAGGCCCAGGGAGATGAGCTCCAAGACATGATCCAATACAAAATATAAGTACAAACAATAAACAAACATCAGATATTATAATAAAAAAAGTAGCAATTATCATAGTAAAAAAGTCATCAACAATGGTAATGTGCAGTACAATCAAGAGGTTTTAACAGGATGTACACTGAGGTTAAGAGTCAAAAACACTACAAATTGAATGTATGGAGACATAGTACAGGTTAAGTCAGAAATAGAAAAAGGGAGTTGGATGTGTAGTGATGATACAATTGATTTACTTAACAAAAAGTATATAAAGAGGATAAAAATAATGTAAAAAAAAAAGGTAGATAAAAACTATAATAAGATGGAAGATATAACAGAGGATAGTAAGGACTAGATAGGTAAGTCGAGTAGAGGACTAGTCTGGTTTGGAACAGGGGCATAAGCCAGTATGATTTGAGTTAAAGTTTAAGTCCGTTTTTAAAGAGAGATAAAGGAGTGAGGAGAGGTCATTAAGGAAAAGATTCCAGGATTTACCTACAGTATTAGAGAAGAGAGAATTCCCAGCCCTGTTATTAGGTTTAGAGGTGTATACAAGAAGTTTGTGTGATGAGTGTAAGGACTTCAGATTTTTATAGGGGGTGATGAGGCTAGATAAACTTGTGAGTATTGGAAGGTTTACAAAGAATGTTGTGGGCAATGGTTAGTTGGTGAAATTTAATCAGGTGTTGTAGTTCTAACCATCCTAGCTGGTTTAAGTTTATACAATGGTGGGTTCGAAATGGGTTGCCTGTAGCAAATCGTGCAATGTTATAGGACATTTCTAATTTGCTGAGGTTATTCTTGGAGAGATTAGTAAAAATGGGTGAGGCATAAAGGAGTGTAGAGATCAAATGAGTGATTTTTTTGTTGACAGTCTTTATCGTATTGTTGATGTGGATGTCGAAGTTCAGATTATTGTCGATAGTGACCCCTAGTAGTTTGGTGGTGGAGTCTGGAGGTATTATAGTACCATTGGTAGATGTCACAGAGAAATGAAGAGGAGAGAACTTTTGAGTAGGAGTGAAGAGGAGTAGTTTGGTTTTCTTTGGGTTCAAAAGAAGGCAACGCTGAGTGAACCATTGTTCAACTATGTTGAATACTTTTTGGGTGAGAGAGTGAAGGTCATGGGAGGATGTAGCTGAGCATAATAGTGTGGAGTCGTCAGCATATTGTATGCAAGTGGCTTGTGGGACAGCTAGATGAAGGTCATTAATAAATATAGAGAAAAGAAGAGGTCCTAGTATGGACCCCTGAGGGACACCTAAGGTAATGGGCAGATGGGTGGATAAAGTGTTATGACAAAGTACTGCTTGCTGTCATTTGTCCAGATAGGATTGGAACCATTTTATGGAAAGTGGGTCTAATGACAGAGATTTTAGTATGTTAATGAGAATCTGGTGGTTTACAATGTCAAATGCTTTAGACAGGTCGATAAATAGAGCAGAAGACAGATTATTCAGGTTTCGGTGCCTGTTAATGTAGTCAAACAAACTCCCAAACATTCTCTCCCTATGTCCAAATTAAATTATCATAGTTATCGCTGCTTGGAATCATGTAAATATCCAGAGCTATAAAAATATATAGTCTCCATAACAAAAAATTGCAATACATTTCAAGCTTCAATAAGATATTTACATATATTAAGTGCTGCTTCTACGAAGCCCCAAAACATCATCATCCGTAGAAAGCATGGTAGCGTGAGGGGTTGTAAGCCTCTTAAAGAGGTATCAACCAATTTGTATTTGTATATCCAAGTATTCGATTCAACAAATAGAAATAAATGGTTTACCTAAATGAACAAAATGAAATACAATATATCCTAAAAGCATATTCTAACTTGCTTTGCTAACCAAATTAAACTGCTGGTATTCAACAACGGCACATTATATATATGGTAAAAGTGAAACCATATTGCCTAACAACTAGATGGGTCCTATCACAATACATTAAAATAAACATATGGTACTATCTAGCAAGAATAAATCATGTACAAAGGCTATATGTAATAAAATGCTATCTGCTAAAAATACCATACACGCTATAAAACAAAATTTATAGATATGAAAATATGAAATATCCACATAAATATCTGTGTAATAAAAACTGACTGACTGTACTGACATTTTATACAGATACAATTTGTGACCTGCTAGAATTTGTGTTTATTTCCCTACATCTAGATACTATCGGCTATTGTAGATATAAATAAGTTTTTATTTCATAGACATTTATGTGGATATTTCATATTTTCATATTTATAAATTTTACGTTTTATAGAGTATATGGTATTTTTAACAGATAGCATTTTATTACATATAGCCTTTGTACATTATTTATTCTTGCTAGGAAGCTTTAAAGTGGTGGTGGTGTCCAATTCTGCTCTGATAAAAACGATAGGACGACAAGGCAGATTTTTCTGAATTTATGGTAATGCCCAGTTGATTGCAAAGAGTAAGAGTGGTGTCCCTGGCTTGTATTAGTTGATGCCTGCTGGTGGTGGTGAGGAGCCAATCCTCTAAGTATGGAAACAACTGGAATCCTAAACGCCTCAGGTGAGCCATGACCCACTGCCATACATTTGGTGAACACTCTGGGGGCTGTAGTGAGACCAAAGGGCAGGGCTCGACTAGTAATGATTGGCTCTCAGCTGGAAGCGCAGATGATCCCTTGATGGTCTGGCCATTTTTATATGGTAGTACGCATCCTGAAGATCTGTTGAGCACATCCAATTGTCTTTCCCTAAGAAGTGAAGTATCGACTGAAGTGTGACCATCCAGAGAACTTCTCTTTCTTGACAGATCTGTTTAGTCTGCTGAGGTCCAAAATAGGTCTCCAGTCCCCTGTCTTTTTTGGAACTAAAAAGAATCTTGAGTAAGTTACGGATCCTGTTTGGTCTGCTGGGACTGCTTGGATGACACTTTTTCTTAGCAACATTTGAACCTCTACTGTTGCTTGTTCCATGTAACTGGGTGGAACATCCGGGATTTTTGTTGTCAATGGAGGAGGGATGGCAAAGGGAATAACATATCCTCTGGAAACTACACTTTGTACCCATTTGTCATTTTGAGCCAGGCGTCTGGATACAAAGATAAGCGACCCCCCCGACTGCCTCCAAAGTAGGACAGTCGGGCCTCCTTTCAGGAGTGCTGATAGGGTTTCCCAAAGAAAGTACAGTTGTGTACACTTACCATAAATGTAGATGTTCGAGTGTATTCACTATTGCAGGCATTACATTTTGGTAATCTGCTGGCAGGTTGCCCTCAGTCGGCCTGATTAACAAAGCCTTGGGTCCTGAGTCGGTTGCTGTCCCTTCTTCCATGACGTCAGGTCATCAGGAGTATAAAACATGCAGCCGACGCCATTACATCAGTTTTTCTTGCCCCAGATGTCAGGTGCCCCCCAAATGGGGAGCAAAAAAAAAAATGATGTATATATGTGTGTGTGTATATATATATATATATATATATATATATATATATATATATATATATATATATATATGTATATATATGTATATATATGTATATATATATATATATGTATATATATATATATATAATTTAAAACACAAAACATATACCTCCAAACAAAAGCAAATACACTGAAAAGGCTTTTAATCATAGTAAAAGAAAGGAGATGTATAGAGAAAAACAGGGGGCTGGAGGGAGGGTAACCGGGACTGCAATAGTGAATACACTCAAACATCTACATTTATGGTAAGTGTACACAACTGTACCATGTTCTTCGTGTTTCACTGTTGCAGTCATTACATTTGGGTAGAATCCCAAAGCTATGGTTGGGAGGATGGATTTATACAGCATTAGGAGCAGCTATAAGGCCCTGCAGGACAGCAGTGGCAAGGCCAGCTCTGGATTTAGAGAAGAGAGGTAAATGGTAATGTTTGGTGAACGTATGAACTGAGTTCCAGGTAGCAGCTTCTAGAATGTCTCTGGTAGGAACTCCTCTGAGAAAGGCTGCAGAAATGGATGCAGCCCTGGTGGATTGAGATCTGATCCCCTTGGGGATCAGTTTACAATGGTGCATATAGCAGAAACGAATACAATGGCTTATCCATATGGAAATAGTCTGCTTTGAAATAGCCTTTCCCTCTGCCCCTGGAGCAAATGCCACCAATAGTTGTTCAGATTTTCTTAGAGATTTTGCCCTGTTTAAGTAGAATCTAAGTTGTCCGTGTACATTCAATGAATGCAGAATCCGATCACCCTTGTTCTGTGGATTGGGGAAGAAAGTTGGCAGATGAATGGTCTGATGAAGAGCCACACTGGATACCACCTTAGGCATAAAGGATGAATTGGTCCTGACAGCCACCTGTCTGGATAAAAAATAATGAAAGGCTCCACTGCCATAAGAGCCTGTAATTCTGAAATCCTTCTAGCTGAAGTGACTGCTAAAAGGAAAGCTGTTTTCCACGAGAGAAATTTTAGGTCCGCAGTAGCAGATGGCTCAAAAGGAGGTAGCGTGAGTTTTTCCAAAACAAAATTGAGGTCCCATGCAGTAGTTGGTGCTCTCCTGGGAGGTCAAATTTTTGGCCCCTCTGAGATGCTGCTTTAGCAGAGGATGAGAGAAGAGGGGAGGTTCTGTGTTGTAATGAGCTGAAATGGCAGAGGCATGGATTTTTATGGAAGAAAAAGATAGGCCCTTGTGAAGCATCTCAGTTAAGTATTGCAGAATCTGAGGAATATTGGGCATTGCTGTGCTTATTCCTTGTGATTGGTTCCAGGCACAGAATTTTTTCCATTTGTCAGCATAAGATTTTCTAGCACTAGGCCTTCTAGTCTCAAAAATGCCATCCATTACAGGTTTGCTGAGAGATGCCAAGGGTGAAATTAGTTGATTAGCCACGCTGCAAGATTCAAAGTTTGGAGCCGAGTGTGCACAATTTGGTACTTCTGCTGAGACAGTAGGTAAGGTGTCTGAGGCAGGTGCCACGGAAGAAAGTGGTGTGACACATTGCGCAGGAGTGGGTACCAGTGTTGGCGAGGCCAGTCTGGAGCAATCAGAATCATTTTTGGTTTGTCCTGTCTGACTTTTAGTAGGACTTTGGAGAGCAGAAGCAGAGGGGGAAAAGCATAGACTGATAGGTTTTTCCAGCTGAATGATAAAGCATCCACTTTCCAAGCTTTTATGTGATGAATTATTGTGCAGAATTTGTCCAACTGATAGATCTTTTTGCCTCAGCCAGAACTATGTCTGGGCTCCCCCATTTGCGTGTCAACATGTTGAAAACTTGTGGTTCCAGTTTCCATTCATGTGGGTCCATAAGATTTCTGCTTAGTTCACCTGCCAGAGTATTCAGTTTTCCAGGCTGGAATTGAGCTTGTAGATGTATTTGATAAGTCAAGGCCGTGTTCCACAATGCCATAGCTAGTCTGCAAAGGGGGTAGGAATGTGTACCCCCTTGCTTGTTTATGTACCACATGACTGTGGTGTTGTCTGCCTTTTATCAGTAGTTGTCCTGGATGAAGGTAGTCCTTGAAGGCTGTCAGAGCATTCTGTACAGCTAGCATCTCTTTCTGATTGATATGTAGGTGCATTTGATTTGGGCTCCATTTGCCCTGAATGCATTTCCCTGCCAGATGTGCCACCCCAAGCATAGTCTGATGCGTCTGTAGTTAGGGTTTGGGCAGCAGGGGGTGGAGTGAAAGGCAGTCCCTTGTTTTGGTGACAGGCCTCTGCCCAACATAGGAACTCTAGTTGCAGGCAAGGTGTAATAGGAATCATTGTTTCCAGGCTGTAGCCGTGGTGGTACGGCGGTAGCGTCGTTACCTCACAGCAAGAGGTTCTGCCGCTCGATTCTCGGTGTGGCTTGGGAGTGCCTTCTGTGTGGAGTCTGCATGTCCTCCCCACGGTTGGGTAGCGTTCAAAAGACATGCGTGCGTAAATGGGCATGCCTTCGTTTAAAGTTGGGAGTCGAGCTGGCACCACGACGTTTCATAAAAAATCTACTGCCAATCATTAGCGGACCGGAGTTCCACTGTGGCAACCCCTTACCGGGAAAAAGCCGAAAGACAAACAACATTATTTCCAGACTGTGACAATGTTGACTCCATAAACGTTTTGGGTACCACTGAAGTTTCCTCATATGCAGTCTTGCATATGGAATTAGAAGAATGCAGGAGGCTATGAACCCTGAAGGCCTGCAGAATCTGTCTTGCAGATACCTGGGTTTTTGTGGCCACCTGTTCGAAGTAAGTCATCAATTGAATTTGCTTTTCTGGCATAAAGTAAGTCATCTGGGCAGTTGTGTTCAAGCTTGCACACAGGAATGTAATTTTTTGAGAGGGTACCAGTTGTGATTTCTTTTCGTTTATGGTGTACCCTAGACAAGTTAGAACCCTTTTTACAAATGCTAGATGCTTTAGAAGAATGTCCTTGTTTTCTGCCTGAATTAGACAATCGTCCAGGTATGGATAAATTTGAATATTTCTTTGCCTGCAAAATGCAATTACTGGTGCCAGGCACTTTGTGAAGACCCTGGGCACAGTAGATAAGCCAAGGGGCATGCAGAGAACTGGTAATGCAAGTAGCCTGCTTTGAAGCGGAGGTATCTTCTGCAAGATTCCCTGATTGGGATATGCAGGTAAGCCTCTTTTAAGTCTAGAGTTACCAACCAGGCACCTTTGCCTAGCACAGGTAGTAACTGTTGAGTCAGCATCTTGAATTTTGGAATGTCCAGAAATGTATTTAGAAAGGATACATCCAGAATTGGATGCAATGATTTGCCTTTTCTGTGTAGCAAGAAGTGTCTTAAATAAAAACCTTGTCCCTTTTCCTCTTCTGGTACTGGTTGAAAAGCCCCCATATTCATGAGGAACAGAACTTGTTTCTGGGCCTCTGCCCACTGATTTGGAGGCAGATCTGGCCATCCATTTGGGATTGGCAATGTGTGGAAATTAAATCTGTATCCCTGGGATACTATATTTAAAACCCATTTGTCCTGGGTAATCAGTTGCCAGTTTCGTGCATGAAGTGCCAGTTTTACCCCCAAAGGGTCGGCCAAAAGATAAGTGCTTGGTGATTGTAGAGGAAAGTCACTGAGACTGTTTACCATAGGGAAGTGCCTTAATCCTTCCAGGTTTGGAGGTGGAGGCAACCCATTGTTTTGTTCTAAAAGTTCCTTGTGACTGAAACCTGGAGCCTTTTGAATGTCTGGATTTGACTTGAGCGGCTCTCGAGGGAACTGGAAAGGACCAATTCTTAGTAGGCCAGTGCCTACTAAATCTGGGTGGCTGCACTTGTAAGAAATCTTTCACAGTTTGCATAGATTTAGCTTTACCTTCCATCTTTTTTAAATCTTCTGCAGCCTTACTAACAAAGAGACTGTCCTGCTGTAAAGGAGCATCCAACAATTTTGCTTTAACATGGTCAGGCAAATTTTGCTCTTTGAGCCAAGCATGCCTTCTTAGCACAGATCCAGTTACAGCAGCCCTGCAAGAGGCCTCCAAAGAATCAAAACCACATTGCAAAGTATGTTTTCCAACTTGTTCAGCTAAATGTAATAAATCCTACAACTCTTTATCTTCCACACAGTCCGAGATCAACATAATTTTCTGTTTAAGTAGACCCATGACATGCTGTTGATATTTAAGCATATGAAATGGACAGTTTAAAGTCCTGATTGCCAAGGTTGCAGACGTGTAAACCTTCTTACCCCATCTATCCAGCGTCCTGGAATCTCTGTCAGAAGGGGTAGGATTTTTAGCAGTAGAGGCCTTAACACACTTGGGACCCTGGTTTCAGGATCAGCAGTAGGGTTTTTGAAAAGGAATTTGTGGGAGTCAGGTACCCTGTAGTATCTGTCTGGCTTACTAGTAGCCGGAGGCAGAGAATCAGGAGTCATACTGGATTCTGAAAAAACATCATCAACAATGTCTAGAACAGGAGGTATAGCCAAAGGCCTATGCTGAGGAAGAAGAAGAAAATCCATAAGTCTCTTTTTAGATTCAGAGAAATCCTGACTTTCCCAGTGGAAGTGTTCCCTTAAGGTATGTAAAGTTTCTCCAAAAGAGAAATCCTCAGGGGGAGAAGCAGAAGGGATGGAATCTTCTACATCAGAGTACTTATCAGTAGGTATAGATAAATCCTGTTCAGAAGAAGAATCAGAAGAGATAGAAACCTGATCTGAAGATTAACAGTCAGTGCCTTGCCTAGGCCTCTTAGCAGGAGGGGGAAGTTACCCCTGATCAGAGTAATTAAATATTCAGTCATTTTGATCATTTGTTTTTTAGGCATTGGGGCCTGTACACGTGGGCCCAAGAGTTGTTTTTTTAGACGCAGAAGTAGATCTTGGCCTTAGTTTAGAAGACGGCGTTGGTTTAATATACAAATCTTTAGGTCTGAAAACACCCTCAGAAGCCGGTGCCTGCACAGCGTCTCCGGACCCATCTAAGGTAGAGACATCCGCGGGTTCAATACTTAAAGCATCTTGCGGCATACCGGACTCCAAATGGGTCTCAGTAGAGGCCTGCGAATCAAAAGTAGCGGGTATCAGGGGCTGCGAAAGCACCTCACTGAGTACCGGCGACTGGCTTAGGAGAAGCGTCGTCGGTTTTGGACCTCAACGGTCTGTTCTCTGTCTTAGTGAGAAAGAACTTATCCTTGGGGGGGGGGGGGATTTGCGGGGGCAGAAATAAATTTATTGGGTCTCCTAGGGACAGGCTCCATGGTGTCTGGAGACTCCCACACCCTTCATGAGACTAGCTCCATCAGCTCATCGAAGGGCGGAGACACCCAAGAGGTGGAGGGTTGAGACCCGAAAGCCTTCAGGAGAACCGACTCATCTTCAGTAGGGTTGGTGGGCTTCCAGCCACCCCTCTGCTTAAGGATTTCTAATATATCTGTAAATCAGATATCATCAGAGGAGGACTGTGGGGACCTTTCTGATTCATCTAAGTCGGTGTCAGACATGAGAGACTCCTGAGGGGAGTCTAAGTGCTTCCTCTTGCAAATTCTCTTCCTGGGAACCTCATCAGTGGGAACTTCTGGTGAGGTCTTGGAAGAGCAGGGGTCACCCAGTAGGGCTTCCTGATTCTCAGGGTCTCTATGCTACAAAGGGATCTGTGAGGCAGAAGTGGACACAGGCACTTTTGGGGAAGAGGTAGTTGGTCCTGAAGTTGTGGATGTAATGGGGGACATTACTCTCCTCATGGCTTCAAAGGCACCTCTGCTCCGATGAGAAGGGACCGCTGGATCAGAAGAAACCACCGATCCCCTAGGCACCGGAACAGTGGACTCCAAACCAGAGGTAGGAGCCAAACTCATCCGAGCTGAGGCCCCAAGAGGCAAAGTAGGAACCGACAGGTCAGTCCGACTATCCTCCCCAGACCCGATCAGAGAGTGTTGGCTCCTAGACTCCTCAATGAGCGCCAAGGAAGTCTGACTAAAAGGAACCGATGGCACTGGAGTAGGCATCGGCTCCGAAGGCTCCACAATCATGAGGTCCAACTCCTCCGGCTACGATGGACCGGGATGGCTCGGAGGAGGAAAAGAAGTCGATGGCAAAACAGTCTTTGGTTCAGAAACCACTTGGGTTGGAGCCGATAAAAATTTAGCAAACGGTGCCTGTAGCAGCTCCTGCACCACACGATCCACTTCCAAATCAGAAAGGCTAATCGAGGACCAAGATGAATGTATGAAAGGTGGTACCGACTGGAGAATAGGAGACTTTAGTACTTCGGACACTGGTTCCAGGACTGGTGACTGGCTCTGAAAAGACAGGACACTTGGCTCCGAGGGCTGTGGAGCAGACGTCAACATTTTTTTTGGATTTTGTCACATCAGATGAAGAAGCCTTAGAAGACTATTAAACTATTCAAGTAGTAACTATCAATAACTAACACTAAGTATTATATTGAAGACAAGTTTTAGAAAATTTTTAGAAAAAAATCTATACCGGCCAGAGCTGTGCTTGGAAACCTCCGATCTATTGCAGCGGCAAACTAGATCTGAGGTAACTCAAGGTGCAGCTTGAGTTACCTCAGAACAACTTCACATCAACAGTCTTCTATCTACAATGCTGCAAGGAAGCTGAAGCTGCAGGCTCAAAAGGAGCCAGAGTCAAATTTTCAATAAAAAAATTAAGATCTCAGGAAGGAGGAATAGGTTTGCCTGGGAGGCCTAATATGAAGGACTCTCTTAAGAAATTGTTTGACATCAAACCTAGAGGTCAAAGAAGGACTCAAAGGCAGAGAAGCAGAAACAGCTAAAAAGTGAGCTTTAACTGAAGAATATGCCAACCCAGCGTGGAGCATTTCAACACAAATAAGATAGAACCAGTGGAATCTTCACAGGAGGTGGATCCTGATTACAATCACACCACCAGACAGAAAATCTCTTCCATTTGGACACACATGACTTCCTGGCCTCCTGCAGAAACTGAAGCACATCCTCAGAAAAAAGGTGCCTAAAAGGGATGAAAACCCTATCAGCCACAGTGTCAGCTGAAGAGTAGACAAGTGAGGATGGATGACAGACCCCTTGTCTTGTGTGAGTAGGTCCACCCTGTCAGGTAACTTGTGGTGATTGCCCTTGGCTAGGCAAGAAGAGGGAACCAATGCTGTCTAGGCCAAAAGGGAGTCACCAGCAAGATTCTGGGGGAGTCTTGCACTATTTTGAGCAGGGCCCTCGGTATGAGATGAAGGGGAGGAAAGGTATACAAAAACTTCCTCATCCAAGAAAATTGATAGGGCATTCAACTTCCATCCCAGAGGACTTGGAACTCTGGTGCAAAAAAAGAGCAGCGTAGTAATGTGAAGCAGTAGCATTGTCGCCTCACAGCAAGATGTTCTCAGGTTCGATTCTTGGCTGGAGTGCCTTCTGCCTGTATGTCCTCCCTGCATTCTTGTGGGTTTTCTCCAAGTACTCCTGTTTCCTCTCACATTACAAAGACATGCATCTGGAACATTTCTCCCCGGGCCTCCACTGAAACTTAGCTTTGTTCAAAGTCGGACTTTCCCGGTAACCAAAATGTTAAATAAATAAATAAATAAATAAAAGAAAGAGGAAGTTGTCTGTTCAAAGGGGAGGCAAAAAGGTCTACCTGAGGAGTACCCGACTGGTGGACAATGTCCAATAACACATCACTGTGAAGCAACCAACTCGTGAGCCTGTGTTATGGACCTGCTCAGTGTCTTCCACAATGTTTTGCTCTGAAGGAATATAAACAGTATGAAGAGTCACCCAATATTGGACAGCCAGATCCCAAACTTGAGGAGCTAGTCTGCACAGAAGGTAGGACCATGCCCCCCTTGCTTGCTGATGTAACGCATCACTGTGGTATTGTCTGTAAAAATGTTGAGAGGCTCTAGAAGAAAACGTGTGTGAAGGGCTTGAAGAGCAAGACAGAGTGCTCTCATCTCCTTGATGTTGATATGGTCTGCCCTATGATGAATGGGCTACAGACCTTGAACCTTAAAAGGGAAGAAAGAAGCACCCCACTTCGTGTCTGAGACATCTGAAAAAGCCTCCAGAGTGGGGACTGAGGGCAAAAAAAAAGCCTTGGGTTGAGACATGGCTGATAAATCCAACATTGAAGCTCTAGTTTGAGGCATGGAAGAAGAGGGACTAGAAAGTCTAAAGAATGACAGTGTTGCAGCCATACTGACTTTAGAAACAACTATTGCTTCCTCAAATGGAGTCTAGCTAGAGGTAGCATAGGAATGGTGGAAGCTATGAATCCCAGAGCCCTTAGAAACAGAGACTTGAAGAAGGGACTGAAAAACAGCAATTAGAGCAAGAGCCTTTGGTGGTGGCAAGGAAGCCAGTATAGGAATGGACTTGAGCATGCAACCAAGAAAAACATGATCCTGAGGAAGAGTCAGGAAGGATTGCTGGAAATTTGTTACAAACCCTACGCTTTGCAAGAGGCAAATAGCATAGTAAACGTTCTCTGGGGAGGAAGCCTGAATGAAAAAGGTCCATTCAGGTAAAGAAAGCTCTGTATCTCCCTCGTCCTGCAAAAGGCAATCATGGCAGCGAGGCATTTGGTGAAAACTCTTGGGGCAGTAGAGAAGCCAAAAGGCGAAGCAGGCAACTGAAAATGTCAGGAAGAAACAGACGAATGCAAATATTTCCTGAAATGGGGATGAATACGGATGTGAAGATAAGCATCCTTGAGATACAGAGAGACCAGGAAAGCCTGAGGAGGAAAGAGTCTGAAGGAACAGCATCTGAAAGGAAGGGATCTTCAAAAAGGTGTTGAGCAGAGAAAGTCCAGAATGGGCCTCCAGATGCTTTCTTTCCTGAGAACCAAAAGCATCCTGGAATAAAATCCCTTTCCCTTCTTGGGGAGCAGTAAGTGCTTGGATTGTGCCCTGAGAGAAAAGGCCCTGAAGAACATCTGAAAAGAAAGGCAGCTGTTCCTGAGGAGGTTGAGGAATACTCACAAGAGGAGGAAGGGATTTCCACATCATGAAGTATCCCTGACCGATGATATACAAAGCCCACAAATCCTGAGTGATTCTTAAACAATTGGGAAGAGACAGGGAAAGACTAAGAGATAAAGGGGCCTGACTTAGGACAGAGGGAAACAGCTAGTCAGACAATCTGGCTTGTCTTGAATAAGGGGAGTCTGAGTAGACTTAGGCGGAATCAGTCTAAAACTCTTCTTACCTTTGGCAGGAGGGCAAGATGTCTTCAAAGGCAGACTTAGAGGGATAATTCCTCCGAAATTTAGGAACAGGAGAAAAAAATACACTTCAATTTTGCAATGCCCTGAAGGGACTTGAAAAGGTCTGCAGCAGCAGAACCAAACAGGTTTTTATTATCAAAGGGAGCATCCAACAATTTAGCACTATCATCATCAGGTAAAGGTTGGAGGCAAAACCAAGAGTAGTGCCTCAACACAGAACCAAAAGCAGCAGCAGCTCTAAAAGAAGCATCAGCTGCAACATAACTACATTCAATAGAATGGTGAGCCATTTGGGAACAGAAGCCCAATAAAGAGAGGGTCTGAGGCCTTCTCTTCAGAATCAGAAAGGTCAGAGACAATCAGGGAGGCCTAAGAAAGAAGAGCTAAGACATATCTTGCCATATGGGTCTGATAATTAACAGCTTGAAAGGCCAAGGTAACAGCAGTATATACCTTTTTGCCCAGCTGTTCCATAGCCCAACTGTCCTTATCAGGATGCAGTTTAGTAGAAGGCAACAGCAACACAGAGGTCAGCAAAGGGATATTTGTAGAGAAGCATACACTTATCAGTCACCTTATAAAACCTGTCAGGCGTTTTAAGGGCTGGAGGTTGTGAATCAAGAGCCTGAGAAGCTGATAAAGTGTCCAAGCAGCCAGGACTGGAGTAAGAGCAGGGGGTTTAGGGAATTCTATCTGGAGGAGTTCATAACACTTTTTCTGATCAGAATCCCGAGAACAATTCTATTTAAAGAATTCCATCATACAAGAGATGGTATCCCCAAATGAGAGTGCCTCAGATAACATGCGACAAAACCAAAGGAGAAAAATGCCCCGATGAAAAACTAATAATCAAAACAAACTGATGCAGAGGGAGAATCAGGGCTAACAGAATCTTCCTCTTCAGAAGTCAAGTCCAATGGAGAAAACATCTGAGAGGAGTATGCCACGGTTCCCCAAATCCAAGTCCTCATCGGAGAAGTTCTGCTCCGTAAGCCTCTAGAGGGGAGTAGAAGACCGAGGAGGAGCAGGGATAGAAACTCCCATTGATGTTTCAAGGCCATGAGTGCAGTGAACAACCCCTGGGTAAAACCCTGTCATTCATGTTGGGAGTCCTTAGAGGTAGGGGAGATGTGTTTTCTGTTTCTTCTTTAAAGTGATGTCAGCCCTAAAGACCTTAAGAGGTTCAGACAATAGGAGGAATCTCCTCCTGAACAAGAATCTGCTTAACACCCCTAGTTTCCTCTGAAATGATCAGCTAAAGTTCCCCCTCAAATCCATAATGGACGTCTGCAGAGCATTAGAGGACATGCAAGAAGTGAGAGCCTTGCAGGCCTCCAAAGCAGTTGTGCAGGGGAATATGGGGGAACAGCGAGAAGATGCTCTGAGCTTTCACCAGCCTCAAGAGAGATGTCCAGGGGAGGCAGTACAGCAGCCAAAATAGTCAACTATTTTGGTCTTCTTAGCAGACAGTTGACCTTTGGGATGGAAAGATTCCACCATAGCACCCTGCACTAACAACTTAAGATGCTGGTTCTCCAGGTAGACAGACAAGCAGGACAGATGACTACACAGGGTCTTAGGAACAAATGCTTGACAAATGGAGCACTCAGTATGGTCATGATAAGCACACTAAAACAAGAGAGACACTGATCATGATTGTCCTTATGGGGAATGCCTCCCACACTGACATTTTCCATTTCTGGATGACATGTAAACGCGCAAATCAACAAAAAGAAAAGAAACAATAAGAAAACCCCAACAGGGCACTCATCTGAAAACGGCTTGGTAATCAGAGACGAAGGAGCACGCGGACAGACGATTGAAGAGGAACGTTCAGATTGGCCACAAAAAAGTTCTGAGGTATGTATGCCACCTTTATTCCCTACACCATGAGAGGGGGAGCATACCTGTGATCTAGTACATCCTTAAAATCCTAAGGCTTTGATATACTGCCCAGACATTGGGGTATCCATGGCAGGGGATCCCTTTAGTGAAGAATACTGCAACAGTGATATGGAAGGACATCAAGACTTCCTTGTTTGTAGAATAACTACAAAACTACACAAGCAAAATGGTTATACTTAATGCAACACGCACACAAATTATGATTAACCCAAGCAAGAAGAATATTGGGAAATACCAACCAAAATTTCTGGGACATACTGAACTCCCATTATTACAGTAAATCAGGAATAACCAAAATAGGGACAATTATCCAAAATAACCTACAGAAGAAAGGACGTGAAAGTGTGGGAATTAAATTTCTTGCCAATACACTTTTGTTTAAAATGTGCTGTCAAAAGTAACTGTCAGAACAGAATAAGAGGAATATATTGCATACTGGCAGCAAATTAGAAAAGGAGAAAAATAAATACCCTGAGAAGAATGAATGATGGAATTTAATCAAGACTGATGGGTTTCTATAAATGGTTTACAAATCTAATTACATCAAATCAATAAAACTAGGAAAAAGTAATCAAATATAGTTTAGCTTTTAATCGAAACCAAAATCCATGAAAGTAAAAATCAAGAAACTAGTAAGCATTTCAATGAAAAAAAGAAGGCAAAAGCTGAAAAAAGTAGTTATGTACTTACATAACGTTCCATCTGTGTGGTCTGCTTCAGTCTTCATCAAACCTGTGGGTCTCTGTTCTGAGCTCGGAACTGACAAAGCCGTTAGCAAGCTTAGCATCCAAAGCAAGAGCTCCTCCTGCCCTACTCATACTGCCTAGCTCCTCTGAGATACCTCAGATCACACACCAGTGCCTACACAATTTTTTTTATACCCCTGCTAGATTCCAGAAAATGTTCCTATAATAAGTACTATTTTATGGAAATGGAAAGGCCAAGTGAAGACCACTAAGACTGGGAATATTTTCTTGGCATGTTCGAAATTGGTAAGCATTTAAATATAGTTGAGGGATATTTGAAAGTACAAGTATCACTTTGCTTAATAATTACTGGGATTATCCAGTGACAAATCAATGAGAAATGGCTGGCCTAATAGTACTTACTACCAGCTAAAAAGGTAAACACTAGAAAGCAGAAATCAAGACTAGCACCACAAATTCAAGATGTTAAAGTAATGTTAGATGACATCTCTGGAATGCAGAAGAAAACCGAAAGGAAAGCCAGACAAAAAACATAATAAATGGATTCCATATTTGAGATATAGAGGCAGTCAATTTAGAGTAGAGTAAAGGTACAGGGGTTACGTAATTCAAGTTTTAGTGGGGTAGAAAGAAAAATGCTGAAAGTACATTTATGACTACTTTCTTAACACCCTTGAAATGTATTTCTGAAAGCGCTACCTAATTAACTTGAAGTTGGGAAAATTACTGTTGGCAGTTTAAAATAAGGCGTGATGCAGAACTGGACTGCTTATTTGTTCTCCCATATATGCCAGTGTTTGATGAACTTTATTGTTATTTGGGATGTGAATAACAATGTAGTTATATCAAGTCAACATTTATTGAGTATAAAGAATGGGAACAGGGAAACATTCCCCAGTCAAAGATTCAAGGAAGACATCTAGGGTTGCCAACCCGTAGTTGAGCAAGACAGACTAAACCCTGTAGTAGTATGCTACATAGTTGAGGAAACTAAGCCCTAAAGTGTCAAGGACTTTTCTGTCTGTCCTGTCTCACTCTTGAGACACCATGGCTACTGACTGTATGGAAAAAAAAGAGAGAGAGAGACACAGAGGCCTCTTGCAGCAATAGGCGTTCCCTCCGGCCAACCAGAAGTTAGCCATTGTGCCGGTTACACTAAACAGAAGCAGCAACTGACAGGGTGTATTATCCAGGTTCTACAATTACATCCATAAAGGATGGCTTGAGATTAGGGACAACAAGGGAGGGCTGGCTGGGGAGCACCTCACTGCAGGGACCACCTATGGAAAGGCAAGTAATACAAGGCCATCTCAGACTCAGCCTTGATAGAGTTGCTGCATATCCGTAAGTCAAAGTCCACTCCCACAACTCGCACGTAAGGTCTCAACCTGGTCTGTGACATAGATGTGTATCCCGACGACTCCCCCATCTGTGGAACAGACTTCCTTTCCATGTCAAGAAGAGTACCTCATTAGCCCTTTTTAAGAGGAACCTGGACGACTGGATGGGAAACAGAAAATATACCCCTGGGATCCCACCTGTGTCCCTGCTGGACAGGGAAAACAGGTGCTGACTTTGTGGGAACATGGGTGAAATTCTTGGCTAGCCTTATAAGAGCCTCTGGGCAATAGCCTAGTTTCAGCCTATAAAACAAGATATGGTCCAGAAGGTAATGGCCAACAAAGAACTAGAGGAATGCAAGAAAATAAGAAGTTATGTACCTACCATAACGTTCCATGTTAGTTGTCTTCTCTCGCCTTCTTTCTTGCTTGATGGGTTCGGAGCCGATCCCTCGGCTCATATCCCATGATGCAAGGCAGGAAGTACCCAGATCTCGTTTGTTGACAAAAGGGCAATAACACCAAGCATAAACAATACTTCCCAAAGGAAGAAGAAACTTACAAATGGAAAAAGGACCAGGTCTGAATGGTCTTTATAGTTTCTTATACAAGGTCTGTCCAGGCCAGGGGAAGGAGGAGAGAAGACAACTAACATGGAACGTTATGGTAAAGTTGTCAATCTCCTTCATTCTTGCTTGATGGGACTAGCACCTCTATCCTGGGTGGCTCAATGGAACAAACTCTTGAGGACTGTAGAGCCAAAACTGGCTCTGTCCCTGGAGGCCAAGTCCAATTTGTAATGGGAAACAAAGTGTGAGGTGGCCCAAGTGGCTGCACAAATAGTGTCTAAAGGCAGTCTAGCTTGAAAAGCTGTAGAAGTAGCTAAACTCCTAGTTGAATGTGCTTTAGGTTTTGAGCACAGCTGTTTTCCCCTGATCGTATAAATTTCAGTGATGAGCCATCTGGACAAAGTCACTTTAGAAACAGGAAGGCCTTTTATTATCCGCATAGGAAACAAAAAGTTGATCAGATTTTCTAAATTTTTTGTTCTGTCCAAATAATATCTAAGCTGACGGGTGGACGCCAAGATAATGTAGCTTTGTTCAGCTCTATCTGAATAGTTGGGAAAAATACAGGAGATCAATAGATTGATTCAGATTGTTTTTTAGGTAAAAAGGATGGATTAGTTCACAAAGATACTCTGTCTTTGTGAAAAATCAAATAGGGGGGTCGAAACGAAAGAGCATGAAGTTCAGACACCCTCCTGGCAGATGTAATAGCCACTAGGAATAAAGTTTTCCAAGTAAGATATTTCAGGGAACAAGAAACAGCTGGCTTCGAGGGGAAGAATCAAGGATGTCAGCACTAAATTTAAATCCCACTGAGGAGGAGGATTCCTGATTGGAGGCTTTAGTAGGAAAATTCCTTTCAAAAGGCCCTGCAGAGCCTATGGGACATAATATTTTGATCTGCTATCCCGACATGAAAATTAGAAATAGCAGCCAACTGAACTCTGACTGTGGAAGAAGAGGAGCCTGCATGGAAAATCTCTGCTAAGAAGTCCAGAACTGCCTGAACAGGGGCAGTAAAAGGATCAATATTTTGGGCCTTAGCCCAATAAGAGAAACGTTTCCATTTGCTTGTGTAAATCCTCCTGGTAGAGGATTTTAGTGAAGTTACTATGATATCTCTAACTGAGTTAGAGATCAAAGGAAGCCTGGCTAAGGAAGGAAGTGGAGCAACCATGCTGTGAGGTTGAGAGATTTGATCGGCAGCTGACCGGATTGGTGAATCAGTAGATCTGGCACTGGGTCCAGATGCCCGGCTGCACCAAAAGGTGATGATGAAGGCAGGGAACCAAACTTGTCGAGGCCAGTAAGGGCAATGAGAATCAATTTGGCTCTCAAAGCGGTAGCTTTCTGGATTACCTGAGGGATCAGAGGAAATGGGGGGAAGGCATAAAGAAGTCCCTGGGGCCAATCCTGGGTCAGAGCGTCTCTGGGGGATGGCCTGATAGAGGGAAGAGGCTGAAGAAGTCTGGACATTTGCTGTTTTGGGAGTAGCAAAAGATCGCAACATGGATTCCAGAAAAATCTCTTCCGCTATGGATTGCTTGAGAGACCACTCGTGAGGCATGAGAATAGCTCTGCTCAATCTGTCCGCTATAATGTTGGTTTTCCCAGGGATGCGTTGCTACCAGAAACCGATGAGAGATCGAGATCGCCCATTGCCATAGTCTGCACAAGGGTAGGACTTGGTTCCGCCCTGTTTGTTGATATACCAAACTACAGACATGTTGTCTGTGTGGACTGCAATTGTCCGGGGAAGAAAGTCGTTGAGGGCTTAAGCAACACTGCTCTCATCTCCAGGACATTTATGTGCAGATGGTACCAAACGGTTGCCACGCCCCTTGAACCATCCTGCCCTGATAATGACCCCCACCCGATCAGGAGGCATCCGTGGTGACAGTGGCTGCACCTGCCTTGGTGAACCTGAGACGATGTGATCCACCAAGCAAGATGTTCTTTGCATGTTTGTGTCACCAGAATCTGGTGACGCATTGGAGTTGCTGGTATGACCACTGTGTGAACAGCATCCACTGAAGGAGCGCATGTAGAATCGAGCCAGGGGAAGAAGAGTGATGGCGCAGCCATAAGACCTAATACCTTTAGAACCATTCTGGCCTGTACCTTCTTGCTGGCCAGAATGATCTATTTATGAGTCTGAATGTCTGAAACTCTTTGTTCTGTAAGGGTAGCTGACATCCGAACAGTGTTTAAGTTCGCCTATGAAGGTAATAGACTGGCAGGGCGATAAGGATGACTTTAGTTGACTGAGATGCCCAAATGAGAACAAAGGTCTATTGTGTAATCCCTGGCTTGTATAAGCTGATGCCTGGTGGTGGCTGACAGGAGCCAGTCGGTGAGATACGGAAACACCTGGAATCCTTGACGCCTCAGGTGAGCCGTGACCACTGCCATGCATTTGGTGAACACTCTGGGGCTGTAGTGAGACCAAAGGGCAGGGCTCTGAACTGGAAATGACTGGACCCCAGCCGGCGGAGAAATCTCCTGGGCGTCTGTGAATTTTGATGTGATAGTGCATCCTGAAGATCTATTGAGCACATCCAGTTGTCCTTCTGTAAGAAGGGCAGAATTGACGGAAGAGTGACCATTGAATCTTGTCTTCCTGACAGACTTGTTGAGTCTGCTGAGATCCAATATTGGTCTCCAGTCTCCCGTCTTTTGGGGACCAAAAGAACCTTGAGTAGATTCCGGCTCTGAATGGTCTATTGTGACTGGCTGAATGGCTCTTTTGCAGTAGTTTTGCGATCTCTAACTCTGCAATGTCCCTTAGACGGGTGGTACATCTGGAAGGGAACTTGAGGGAAGGACTTTCCTCGAAAGGAATTATGTAACCCTTGGATATGACTCAACTGTACCCATCTGTCTTGAGTGAGGGAATGCCAGGCTTCTGGGTACAGTGATAATCTTCCCTTCTGCCTCCAGGAGGACCAGCCGGGCAACCTTTCAGGGATGCTGACTCAAGGGAGGGAGGACGCTGCACCCTTTCAGGGATGCTGAAAGGGCTTCTCAGGAAGAGACTCCCTGTTGCCCTGATTCTTGGACCCCTCTGCCTCTAGAGCTGGCGTCTGTTGTTGTTACCCCCTCTGCCTCTAGGGGTAAACTGACCCACGTGATCGGCGTGACTCCTTGGGATTCGGAACCATCTTCCCACCCTTCTGTCCTTTGGGATAAGGCCTAGAAGGGTGGAAAACGGACTCCAACAGCAGAAAGAGTCTTGCCGTCCTGCTCACACCTGGTCAAGGTTTCCTTCACCTGAGGGCCAAACAAAGCTGACCCATCAAAGGGAGAATTTGTGAAGGGCCACACCTGTCCATCAGCAGCATAAGATATTAGCCGCATGGAGGAGTTAGCAATGGAATTGAGGGTTCCTAGCTGCGCAATCTTTTTCTTGGGCCCCTGCAGCTGTAGGATCCTGAACTACTTCTCCCAGCTCCTTCAGGATATCTCTCTGGAGTCTGGTGAAGTGACAAAGATAATTCAGGCAAAGGTCGCTGAGGAAAACATCCACCTATCCATGGTCCTAGAGTCCTTATTAGGAGGTGGCGCAGCCACATAGCATCATGAGGGACACCCTTGGTAAGGAATTGTTTGTCACTAGGGGCAGTTATAAATTTAGAAGGCCTCCTAGGGACTGGCTCTACAGAGTCAGGAGCTGTCCATGCAATAACCTGCATAAGGGGGAGGCGGAGACACCCAGGAGGTGGAGGGCCGAGATCCAAACGCCTCTAGGTATACTGACTCATCCTCAGAGGGATTTGGTGGGCCAGTTTCCCTCTGTTTCAGAAGTTCTAGGATGTCTGAGAAGGAGACATCCTCAGAGGGGGATCCCTCTGACTCATCAAAGTCAGTATCCGAAGTGACAGACTCAGGGGAGTCTACATGCTTCTTCTTACAAGTCTCTTCCTAGGAGGATCTCCCGAAACATCAGGAGAATCCTTGGAAGAGGGGAAATTCCCAATCGGGGAAACTGAGGCGGACGATCTCTGGGTCCTGTACCAACACAAGTGCCAGAGATGTCAACAGGTACAATAGAGGGAGGAGCTACGGGAAGAGACTGCTGACTGATACCAGTGGCCAGTACACTCTTCATCACCTCGAATGCTCCCCTCCCAGGCAGGTCCGAGGCCCGCTCAAGAGCTAGGAACTCCAGGGGCCACCGGGAAGGGAAGTCTCGAGGCAGATGGAGCTCACCAAGGCCGAGAGGCCAAGGGGGAGAGATGGAAGCCCGACCACCGAATCCCTCTAAGGAAGAGGAGATAAGAGTAGGGGCTGAAGGAACAGAAGGGAGTATCCGTCCTCCAGCCGTAGCAGTAACCATGCTCTAACGGGGTGTGGACCAACAGTCGTCTGCTGAGACGGACTGTGTAGCATTTGGGCCAGTACCTGTGACTTGAGCAATCTACTGACCACTCTCTCTAGGTCATGGTCTGACAACCTGGATGACCTTGAAGATCTGGCTCCGTTCGATAGAAGGCCGAAAGTATCGGCTCCAAGGAAGGAGACCTCGACCTCTTCCTGGAATGGGTCATCGAGCCGATATTACTGATCCTGTCGGCACCGGTATCGGTGTCGGAGATCGGGCCGCCGACCGACACGGCTGTGCCACATGGGTGTCGGAGCCGATCGGTGTCGGCCGGTCGGAGTCGACACCACACAGTGGTCAGCAGATTCAGCACCGATAGCCATCGAGTGGATCCAGAATCGGCTGAGGCCACAGGCTTAGAAACAGAAGCCTGGGTCTTGGCAGATTTAGTTGATTTTTGGGGCCGACTTAGCCGGAGGCCTCCGACCCTGAGAATCAACTTATTCTTCTCTCCTGCAGGACTCTCTGGCTGAAGGGTGACAAATAGCACAGGAGTCCTGCAGGTGAAGAGGGCCTAAACAGTACAGGCAAGTGTGACCGTCTGTCAGAGACATCTTCTGACAGCACGAGTCACACTTCTTAAACCTGAAACCCTCTCTTTAGACATGGTGCCTAACAAAACACACACACACCAGTCCAATTAAATTAAAGTAATACCAAAAGGTATTTAGTAAAAATACCAACACACACACCCTAACAGGGGGATGGGACAGGGAAATTAACTGACTAAAAAATTAGAGGAAAAGGATTTCTGTCAGAAAAAGTTAAAATTAAAGTTAAACTATCAAAACAAAGTTTTTAACTAAAAGGGGCTTAAATGTCACAAATGTGAATTACTTACCAGGAGCTGGTAAAGAAGACCTCCCGCGCAAAGCGAGATCTGGGTACTTCCTGCCTTGCATCATGGGATATGGGGCTGCCTCGAGCTGGTAAAAGGAGTTCGGAGCTAGCAGCAGTGCCAGTCGAGCCGAGGGATCGCTCCGAACCCATCAAGCAAGAATGAAGGCGAGATTGACAACTTAACATCTATGGCTTTGTCCGTGTCAAGGACATTGGCATTCTCCCCAATCACTGATTCTCTCATAGGGAGCCAGCACCTTCCACATCTTCCAGAAGCCTTAACATACTAAAAAGTGTACAGACACATTACCTCAAAATAAAGGCTGCTTGGGGCATATGGGGCCCTGTACACAGACTTCCACACAGTGAAAGCGGCATATGAAGTGGTTAGTCTTGTGTCAGGCCAGGTATGGGCATTTGAGGTCCCTAAAGATGAAATTTTGCACTAAAAACTTGCTTTGAACTAACAGTTAAACACCCTGCACTCATGCCTGAACTTCAGATTATGCCATGCATTCATCTGATTCATCCGGTGACTCCATCTATCAGGACTAACCAGTCCAAACAAGCTGACAGAGAAAGCTTTAGGAGACAGCATCCCTAGCCACATTAGTGCCTTGTCTGTGCTAGGGTGACTCCAGGGTCAACTCCCAGCAATCAAGGTATATGGACTTATTGCAGGACAGACACAGTATGGATAACGAGACATGAACACCCTGAGACATCCCCCCTGCCACGTAGCAGCAAGAGATGCCCCTTCCTAGGGCTTTACATCTTCCACAGAAACTAGGAACCAGAAATGGATCAAGTCCTGCTAACCGGAGATAAATAGGGTTCAAGTTAGCCCTCCAAGTGAAGTCTAAGGCAACAAAATTCAGACCCACTCACTGAACAAGAAAATAACCTCCCATTAATCCTGTGAAAACAATTCCTTCATTATTTTGCTGCTAAATGGCCATAAGACATTGGAAGGTGGACTGTTGCAGCTTTCAAACCAAAAGGGCATAAAAAGACAATCCTTTGAACTTCTTTATTGATGACAACAAGGATCAAGATATAAACTGTGCAGACAGCAAAAATCGAAAAGTTAGCCCTTCAAGTGAAGTTTAAGGCAATAAAATTCAGACTCACTCATTGAACAAAAAAATAATCTTCCTTTAATCTTGTGAAAAAAATCCCTTCATTATTTTGTGGCTAAATGGCCATAAGACATTGGAAGGTGGACTTTTTCAGGTTTCAAACTAAAAGATCATAAAAAGACAAAATCTTTTGAACTTCTTTATTAATGTTAGCAAGGATCAAGATATAAACTGTGCAGACAGCAAAAAGCAATAGTAGTACTGGCAAGGACATTGGACAAGGACATGCTAATACAATGAATTACATCACAATGTGTCTATTCAGGAGAGTCTGTCATCATCCCTGAACATAGAACTCCAAAAAGAAATCCAAAGCATTGGCTGGTGGAAAGGATGAGATAGGCTTTTTGATGTTAGATCTAAAGCTCTCTGAAAAGAATGCAATGTATCTGTGGTTGCCTCACACAAAAGAACACAGTGAATGTGCAGTTATGGGTCCATTGTTACTGACTAAAATCTCAGATAGCTCACATTTGGCCATACAGACAAAGAGATGCACAGTTAACCAGAGATATGTGAACTGGTTGTTACTTTTTTAGGTCCAGCATTAGCAAACATAAGAGAAAGTCCAACATGAAAAGCTGTAGTGGCAAATAAGTCACTGAACTAGAATCTTCATCATCATCTTACTCTGTACCATCACATATCACAGTGTTGCTCATTTCTACTAAATGATGGCTTGTTCTAAAGACTTTAAAATGTAAACAGAAAGCATAGGCTTACCATAAACCTGGATTTTTGTCATCTAGATTCATCCAACAGCTAGGTACTGAACCACTGTTTGGCTTCAATCCATCCACTCACTAATGTTCTAGTTCCTTGAGCTGTTACACTTTTCCCATAATCTCCCATGGCCTTCCCATTCAGACTGAGTTTGGTGTGTAGTGCGCAAATATGGTTGGGGTATGTAGGGAAGGTTGCCATACTGGGCAGACATGGATAAAAAAGTCCAGTGTTATGGTAAGTAGATAACTTCCAAACCCTACTTCATCCAGCTGTCTGAAAAGTTGGGAGAATCCCAAACTACCTGAAATCGTGGATGGAATCATGACAGGATAATGCAGATCTAGTTCTGGAAATGATGTCTAGTTTATAATGTTTGGAAAATGTATGCAGTGTACATCGTGTGGTTGCAGCACCGTTATGATCAGTGGGAGGAATTTGTAAAGAAGCCTCTAGAAGTCACCACAAAAATTGTGGAATGAGCTTTGGCTTTTGTGCTTAGGGTCTTGCTGTTAGCTTCATAAAACAAACTAGATGCAATCTGAGAGCCAACCTGGATAGGATTTGCTTTGTAATCTTAGGGCCCAGTCTGTCAGACACACAAGATACAAGCAACTGTCTTTCCTGAAAGTTCTGCTTCTATAAAGGTAGAATCTAAGCTGTCTGTTCACATCCAAAGTATGCAATAGGTACTCTAACAGAATAATTTGGTACAGCAGTGGAAGACTAATGGGTTGGTTAATACTGTTTTCAGAAGTGACTTTCAGAAAAAAGGAAGGGTTGCTTTTTAGCATAACACAATCTTTATGAACGTTCAAATATGGAGGTAAAACAGATACTGCATGTAGTTCTGAAATGTAGCCATCTGATGTAATAATCACCAGAAAAATTGTGTTTCATGATACTTAGCTTTGAAGAAGCTGCCTAAAGAAGAGAGTTTTTCAGGGATTTGAGCACTAAATACAAATCCCAAGGTACAGTGGGGTCTTTAATGAAAGGCAATAGCAGGAACACCCCCTTTGAGGAAATCCTTGCACAGTTCATGAGAGGCCAACATTTTGTTTTGGCATCTGATATGAAAGTTGGAAAGGTCAACTAACTGTAGTTTGATGGCAGAGTAGTTAGAACCAGCATAAAACTGTACACAGAAACTGAAAACATCTGCAGCCTTAACAGAATATGGGTCATGGCCTTGGGCTGGAGGCCCAGACACACAAACAATTCCATTTACTCTGCAAACTTTCTAAATAGGTTGTTTCTGAGAATCACATAAAATGTGGATCACATCCTGCAAAAGGGCAGGGTGTGTCTGGCCATCAAGGGAACTGGCAAAAGCATGCATTTAGTTTGAAGTTGTGAAGGTCTGGGTTAGGCTGACTGGAGGGTGTGACAGCAGACCCAGTCATGGATCTAGGAGCCAAGGGGGCTTTTGAAATGATGCCTTAGTAGAGGAAACCAAATCAGTCTGGGCCAATATGCAGCAATGATTACCTACGATTTGCAGGTTGACACCTTCCTGAGGAATTTGGAGGAAGGTGGAGGGAAGGTGTACAGTAAGAAAGGCGGGGGCGGCATTGGCAGACTAGAACATCCATTGGTGACTGTCCCTATTGGGGAATGAGAGCATAGTAGCTTCTGTGGTGTTTTAGGTAATGGCAAAAAAATAAATAAATATAATAATAAAAAATCAAAACAATACTGGCCCGAGTGACTGAAGATTGTTTGAGCCACAGACGTTTTGACAGACCACTTGTGAGATAACAGGACTAATCTCTTCGGTGTGTCTGCCTGCCAGGTAGTCTTCCCCAGAATGTACTGTTACTAGAACACGACCTGAATCTAATGCCCACTGCTGTACTTTCATGGCCTCTCTGTAAAGGGTTAAGATGCGTTTCCTCCCTGCCTGTTGATGTATGTATTGACATGCTGTCTGATATCATCACCGAAGACAAAAGGTCCTGAAGCTTTCCTGGAGGATTGCTCTCATATCCAGTATGTTCATGTGAAGACTGGCCCCCAAGAACCTTGAAACATCCTCGCTTCAAAATAAGCACTCTAACCCAACAAGGAGGCATCCATCATTACAACAGTTGTTGGAGGCAGTAGCATAGTCTTCCTATATTTGAGACGTCTGACATTAGCCACCAATTCAGGGTTCTGCAGGATGGCATTAAACAAACTGTGGTAGAGGGAGAATCCATTAGTTGTGATCAGTGTGTGGAAAACATCCACTGGATGATTCTCATGCGATCTTGGTGTAATGAAAGTACAGTTGTGTAAGAAATTACCAAAACAGTAGACGCCAATTGATCCCTGTTGCGGTATTCCAAACTGATGGATTATCTCATCAAATAACCTGGACATCTAGACAGGGTACAAACACAAAACCATCCATAAAGCCATACACCTTATATGTATGACCTAAGCCCATGGGCATTAAGGGGACATAAGCGGATGTAAATCCTAAGACCACCTCCAAGCCAGTAAGCCTGAAGAGGCCTGAGACACAAATTAAACTGGTAACCTAACAGGAAGAGGCAGAAAGACAGCGATCTTCCTCAGTCCATGAGGAGAAAACAGAGAAAATTCAGAAAATGAGGAAGGGAGAGAAAGAAGACTGCAGTGATCAGTAGGATATCTACTATTATGGTAAGTGCTTACACAACTGTACTATGTCATTCCTTAGCTTAGTGGTGCAGTTTTCCAAACTGATGAGTAATTCCCAAAGCTTAAGAGGTGTGAAGGAGGATGGAAAGGAAATAGGATAATTGTCTATGAATCCACAGAGGACTGACTTGGAAATGGCGGTTCTAGATTTAGAAAAGGGATCCACTCTATAATATTTATGAAAGTATGCAGAAAAGACCAAGTAGCTGCTTCTAAAATTGTTCTAGAGAATTCCTTTGTAAAAGGCTCCAGATCAGGCTACTGCTCTAGCAGAATAAACCTTTAACTCGGGATTGTACGGATTTGCACTGTAAAGTGCAGCACAAGAAAATGGATTTAGAAATCTGGTTAGCAAAAGACAACCTTGAAACTGGATTTCCAAACTTGGAATTTTGGAAAGAAGCAAACAATTGGTCATATCTGGGAACATCCTTGTTCTTGTTCAGGAAGAATCTGAGCTATCTATTTACATCCAGGGAATGTATAATTCTCTCTCCCTTATTTTGTGTTTTAGGGAAGATTTATATAGCCTGACAGAGTTAATTTACTACTTTGGGCCTAAAGCAGGGGTTGGCCCTTGACACACTTATGAAAAATAAGGAAGTGACGGGTTGCCATGAGGGCCTGAGGTATAGAGACTCACCTGGCAGAGGCGAGAGCTATTAGGATAGTTTTCCAAGTACATAATTTGACAGAGGAAGATGTTTCTAGTTTGAAAGAGGGAGTTTTTCCAACATAAAGTTGAGGTCTCAAGTGGGGGAATAGCTTTCCTTTGAGATTTCAGGTGGAATACACCTTTTAAGAACTGTTTTACCTCTAGTCTGTCTAGGAGCAGTGGATCCAGGGGTAGGCACACAGATATGGCTGAAATGTGTGCCTTAACAGAGGATTATGGGAGATCAGACTACAACAACATATACAGATGAGATAGAACCACTGGGATATTTAGCCTGAAGAGGGTCTTGATATTTAAGGCAACATCAAATAATAAATCTTTTCCATGTTGTTATGTAAGATTTTTCTGGTAGCAGGTTTTCTTGCCTCGTGGAGAACCTTAAGCAAATCCTCAAAAAATTGGTATTTAATCTAAAAGAGATCAGAATCCTATCATCCATAATGTCAGGCAGTGAGACTTGTAAGCTGGGATGAAGTAGTGAGTCCTTCTGCTATATGAGCAAGTCCACTGTGGAGGGAAGTTTCTGGTGATGGCCCTTGGCTAGGTAAAAGAGAAGGTGGAACCAGTGCTGCCTTGGCCAATAGTGAGTCAGCAGTAAGAATCTTTGGGTATTTTCTTTGGATCTTTTTTAAGACCTTGGGAAGAGGAGGAAGTGGGGGAAAGTATACAAGAACCTTCCTTTCCAAGGAAAGGGCACTGCAAACCGGTTTTCCAAGCTTGAGGACAGTAGGCCCTGGTACAAAACTGGAGTTGTTTGTTGTCGATTGAGGCAAAAAAGATCTATCTACAGCACACCCCATTTGTGGACTAGGTGTAGGAAGATCTCCCTGTTCAACATCTATTTGTGGGCACCCTTCCCTTGATCTGCTTAGAAAGCCTGGACACCATCCTGTGAGGGAATGTAAACCTCTTGGAGGGAGATGTTTGCTTTTGTGTCCTGCTTCTTCCATGTTAAAACAGTCAGTCCACAAGGTTGGTAGGTTCTAGTACCCCCCTGCTTGTTTCTGTACCATATGACTGTTGTGTTCTCTGAGAACACTCTTAATGGACCTAGTTTCCATGAATGGGAGAAAATCTACAAGGCCTGAATGAGTGCTCTCATCTCCCTCAGACTGGTGTGCTTTTTCTTTAAATTTGCAGGCCAATGTCTCTGAACTTTTAGGTTGCCCATCCATGCTCCATATTTACTGTCTGATGTGTCTGTTTGCAGCCCCTATTGAGGTGTCCTCTGTTTGAAGGGAAGACACATGTTTTAGTTTTATATGCGATATCCACTACAGAATTTCCTTCTTTAGGCATGGCAGGAGAGGGACCTGTGTGCCCAGGGGATAAGAATGCTGGGACCAGGTGGATTTTCACACTGGATCTTCCTCATATGGAGTCTGGCAATGGGAACCATGGAGATGGTTGGGGTCATAAATCACAGTGCTCTGAAATCTCCCTTGCAGTACAGGACTTAAAAGGAAAAAGAGAAATGAAGTAGCTGGTTAGGCTTTGCACTTTGGCTGACAGAAGGAAGGCCTGCATGACTTGGGTGTATAGTCAGCATCCCAAGAACACTACATCTTGGGTCGGTTTCATTGCGGACTTTTTCAGAACGACTGTGAAACCCACGGCCTGAAGTATGACCATGCTGAATATGAGATGGGTCAGGAGGAGCCTGTATAAATAGGCTGTCCATCTAAAGGAATATTTGCATTTTCTGGGTCTTGCAGTAAGCTATTAATGAGGCAAGGCACTTTGTGAAGACTCTGGGGGCTGTAGACAGTCGAAAATGCAAATCAGGGAACTGAAAGTGTGACGAGCCAGTAGAAAATCTCAGAAATTTCCGGTAAGCCAGGTAAATAGGAATGTGGTCTTTAGGTCTAAAGACAACTGGAAGGCTTGAGGAAGGATGAATTGAAGCAGAGTCTGCAAGGACAACATTTTGAAAGATAGAACAAGGACAAAGGTGTTGAGGGTGGAGAGATCCAGAACTGGTCTCCAGTGTCCTCCTTTTCATGGAATAAGGAAGAGTCTACAATAGAACTGTTTTCCCTATATACTGTGGAGGCGGCAGTTCTACTGTGGCTTGCACTAGCAATGTTTGAATGATGGGATACAGCAACTGTGTCCGATTTTGTGGAAAAGGAGAAGGGATGCCAATATAAGGAGGAACTTCTTTCTAAGTCATTCAGTATCTCTTCTGGATGACTGAACACACCTACTTGTCTGAAGTGATGACTAGCCAGTTTATTAGGTATGAGGGTCAACGTTTTGGATAGGGGAAGGGATGGACCGAGAGGTGAGGAGGGGGACAAGAGATAGTCAAGTGGACTTGTCTTGGAAAAGGAGGCCTCACAGATGTAGAGTCCCTGTCTGCTTTTCCCTGCAATCTTTACCTAGGCATTTCTTTGACCTTATGAGAAGGCCTCGATTCCCCTGTGAGCATAGAAGTGGATTTTGCAAGGTAACTCCTTTAGTATTTTGGCATAGAAGTAATAAAGATTGGTCTACAGTCCTTCTTAATTTTACCTTGTTCCAGCAATTGTTTGAAAAAACTGACACCATCTGGGCACAACAAAAGATCCTTGCTTACAGTAGAATTTAAGAGTTTTGCCTTAAAATCTTCTGGAAGGTGCTGAGAATGTAACAATGCGTTTCCCCTGATCACAGAACCTGTAGCAGATACCCTGGAGGAAGCTCTGACTGCATCATAACTGCATTTAATGCTGTGCCTAGCTATATGGGAAGCATAAGCCTGCAAAAATATAATATGTTTTTAGTGGTAGTTCCTCCGGGGAGGACAACATTTTATTTAAATTGCTGAGAATAGACAATTATTTAGTCATTCGAGTCTGATAATTCAGAGCTCTAAAGGCAAGAGTGGAGGACATATAAAACTTTTTTCCTCTGTCCGTCCATTGGCCTGCTGTCTTCCTGAAGCTTGATAAGCCAATAAGATACATTGTGAAATCCAGCGAGACAGAGAGACTTTAGAAATTGGCTTGCCCAAATTAAATTTAGCAAAGGAAATGAACAACTGGTCGGATTGCCTATGACCAGCCGTTCTGTTTAGATAAAATCTAAGTTGCCTGTGAACATCTAAGGAGTGAAGCTTGTATTCACCTTTGTTTTCATATTTAGGAAAGAAAACAGGGAGGTTAATGGATTGATTAATGTTTGCTTCAGAAGCTACTTTAGGAAGAAAGGACGGGTTTGGTCCTGAGGTAAACACGGTCCGGGTGAAAGACCAAGTAAGGAGGTTTAGCTGATAATGCTTGGAGCTCTGAAACTCTCTTGGCCGATGTAATGGCTACTAAGAAGGCAGTCTTGAAAGACAAGAATTTGAGATCTACCGTAGCCGCTGGTTCGAAGGGGGGAGCGGTCAAGGCCTCTCGACAAAGAGGGTAAGACCTCGTTCCTCCTTGCTTGTTGATATACCAGACAACCGACATGTTGTCCAATTGAATCGCAATTGTTCCCAAGGGAAGAAAGTCCTGAAGTGCTAGCAACGCTAAGAGCACTGCTCTCATCTCTAGAACGTTGATATGCAGTAAGGTCTCTGAATCGTTCCACGTGCCTTGGACGGTCCGGCCCGCAAAATGCCCCCCCCCCACCCGAGGCGGGAGGCGTCCGTGGTCACCGTGGCGAGATCGCAATGGGATGATGCATAGGAAGAGCAAGGTATGACCACTGTACTAAGAGAGTCCACTGGAGGATGCGCATATTGAGCCTGGCGAGAGGAAGTGCTATAGCAGACGCCATGGACCCTAGAGCCCTCAGGACCAACTCCGCCGGAACAGAACTTGAGTGGAGAATGGCCCGCACCTGGAGCTGCAGATTTTGAACTCTGTCCGCAGTGAGGAAGGCTTTTAAACTCCTTGTGTCTAACCTGGCCCCTATAAAATCTAAGAGCTGTGTGGGCGCTAGGTTGGATTTCTTCGTATTTATAGTGATGCCCAGATTGGGAGCAAGATGGAGAAAGGAGTCTCGCGCCAATAGTAGTAGATGCCTTGTTGGGGTGGTAAGGAGCCAGTCGTCCAGGTAGGGGAAGACCTGCACCCCCTGAAGCCTCAGGTGGGCCGCTACCACTGCTAATACTTTGGTGAACACCCTGGGGGCTGTGGTGAGACCAAAGGGAAGGACCCAGAACTGGTAGTGACTGGCTCCCAGCTGGAAGCGGAGAAACCTCCTGGAGCGCCTGTCCATTAGGATGTGGTAGTACGCATCTTTGAGGTCTATGGAGCACATCCAGTGATTTTCTCCCAGAAGGGGGAGAATAGATTGCAGAGTGACCATTCGGAATTTTTCCTTGGGAACTGCCAGGTTCAAGAGAGAAAGGTCTAAAATTGGTCTTAGATCCCCCTTCTTTTTTGGCACTAAAAGAACCTGGAGTAGAACCCTGATCCGATCTGGTCTGGGGTTACGGGCTGGATGGCTCTTTTCTTTAGCAGATGGCTAATTTCTGCCAAAGCGGCCTCCCGTTGACCGGGTGGAACGTCTGGGAGGAACTTCAATTTTGGTAAGTGACGAAAAGGGATACGGTATCCTCTGGATATGATCTGGAGAACCCAGCGGTCTGATGTTATGGACTCCCATGCCGCTAGGTGCCCTGAACGTCCCCGACTGCCTCCAGAGTGGAGCAGCCGGGCAACCCTCAGGGTTGCTGCGGGCCGTTCAGAGAACGGTCCTCTGCACCTGAAGTTCCTGGGAGCCCCTCTGCCTCTAGGGCGGCGTCCTCCCTGTCCTCCTCTGCCACGGAAGGACTGGTTGTCCGGAGCAGGCTGGGATTGCTGCGACTTCCGGAACCACATCTTCTTCTGACCCTTTTGGTTCCTAGAATAGGGCCTCTGGGGTGCACAGAAGCGGATTCTGACGGCAGACAGCGTCTTCCCGTCCTTCTCGCTCTGGGTCAAGGTGTCGCGAACGGTTTTGCCAAAGAGGGCAGAACCATCAAAGGGGGCTTTCGCAAATGATGCTTTGAAGGGCTCAGAGAAATCGCAATGACGGAGCCAGGCCTGACGTCTAGTGACTAGACCTGCCCCTGCGGCTCTAGCGGCGCCTTCCGTAGCATGGGAGAGTAGCCGCATAGAGGTATTGGTAACTGATCTAAGAGTGGCCTTGCTGGTGGAGTGCAGCACTTTGTCCTCCTCCGACATGGACTCTGGGGGAGATGCAGCGTATTCTTTAATGAGATCGCGCTGCATCCTAATAACGTGTGCCAAGTAGTTCAGCGCCCTTACCGAGAAGGTCGCTGAACTAAACATCCGCTTCCCCAAGCGGTCCATCATCCGAGACTCCTTGCTCGGGGGATGGACTGAGGGACTCTCCTGAGCAAGTTCCCTCTTGGTGGCCGCCGCCGTCAACATGGCATCTACCGGAGGCCCCTTACTCCAATGGGCACGGTCAGACGGTGGACTGAGGATCCTGTCGGGCCTCTTAGGGATTGGCTCCACGGTGTCCGGTTCCTTCCACGCCCTGGTGGTAATAAGGTCCACCAGGGGGTCGGCAGGAGGGGACACCCAAGAGGTAGATGGGCCCACTTCAAATGCCTCCAAGAACACGGACTCGTCCGAGGAAGACTTGGGGGCAGACCACCCCCCCTTATACGGAGCATTTCCATGATGTCTCCAAATGAGACATCCTCGGGGGGTGACCGTGGGGAGCCTTCCCCTTCCTCCAAATCCGTGTCTTCCGTGAGAGACTCGGGGGAGTCAATGTGCCTCCTTTTGCACGTATGCTTGCGAGGAACATCCTCTGGGGGGCTGTCAGAGGACTCCTCACAAGCAGCAACCTGTTCCAGGGGAGCAGCTTGGGGCACAGAAGCGGGCTGTCCCAAGGGCCGGATGGTGGAAGCCTGACCCAGTGCAGAGGGAGCGCGGGACGGAGCCGAAACAAGTGCTGGGGGTCCGGAGACCCTCAACAGGGCCCTCTCCACTACATCAAACGCCGAATGGGAGCCGACCTCGACCAAAGGATCCGACAATCGGCTCCCCCTCGGATCCGAAGAGTGGATCGGAGCCGGCGCCGAAGCACTCGGATCCGAAAGGACAGTGCGCTCCGACACAGACGGTGCCGAAGGAGCACTGACCCACCCCGGATCCGAAGCTCGGATCCAGGCTCCGAGAGGTCGGATCCGATGCACTCGAGGGCAGGGTCGGATCCGAAGTACCAAGTACTATCGGCGCCGACCCACCCCCGGCTCCGAAGCTGCTCGGCTCCAACTGCTCCGAACCCGGGTAGCAGGTCGGAGAAGGAGCAATGGGCTTGAAAAAGGGGGTCGAGCTTCCCCAGGGGAGGCAAGAGCACTCCCATCTGCATCTGGGCCTGGATGAACCTTCTCATCATCCGGTCCAGATCAGCATCCGATAGGCTGTACGTTGATCTCGACGAGGCTACAGAGGTAGGCCTTGAGTGCCTCCTCGATAGCCTCGACGGAGATCGGGTCTCCTCCTACTCAGGTCCCGGTGAAAAACACACTGGAGACCGGAGCCGATGAGGAGGAGATCCAGCAGACAAGGGGGCCGGGGGAGAAGCCCACTTGGCTGGCGGGGCCGAAACAGAGGTCTCGGCCCGCCGCTTATGGTGCTTCTCCCTCCGATCCTTTTTCCTAGCATCCCTCTCCTCCGAAGCAGAAACGGGAGGTTGAGTCCCAGGAGGAGGAGGGGGAGCCGGAGAGGGAATAACCGTGGGGATGGTTACCCCCGAAGGAGTGGAGGTCGGAGCAGAGTCCGGCGGCAAGAGGCCCGCCAAAACAAGCTTGGACCTCCGCTCCTTCAATGCCCTGGGGTTGAACCCTGCACAAATGGAACATCCAGATGTGAGGTGTTCAACCCCCAGGCATCTAACACACTGAGTGTGGCCATCAGCTGGGGAAAGCTTATGGCCACACTCGGAGCACTTTGAGAAAATAGCCTTGGGCTGCTCAGACATCCCAAGCTAACAAATAAAAGTTACTAGAACTAAGTAAAGTAACTAAAAAACAAAAATCACTCACAGGCCCAACACACACACTACGCTACCAGCGAGGGGAGGGATATAAATTTAAGATTAAACTCTAAAAAAAAAAGTAATAATACAAGGGAAACCTACACTTTCACACAAATTAACCAAAACATTTTAAATTCGACTAATTTAAAGACTGAATAAATCACTTAGCTGGAGGGCTGGAAAAAACAATCTGGTCACCATGCGCGGCAAACGAGATCTGAGGTCATGAGGGTAGAGCAGAGCATTATGGGTGAGGGGAGGAGCTGAGAGCTTGGATCCATAGCTGGTAAACCATGCCGGTTCGGATCCGATATCGGATCCATAACCCACAGGTTGCAGACAAATGAATCTCCTACTTCAGATCAATGCGTTTCCCCTGATCACAGAACCTGTAGCAGATACCCTGGAGGAAGCTCTGACTGCATCATAACTGCATTTAATGTTGTGCCTAGCTATATGGGAAGCATAAGCCTGCAAAAATATAATCTGTTTTTAGTGGTAGTTCCTCAGGGGAGGACAACATTTTATTTAAATTGCTGAGAATAGACAATTATTTAGTCATTCGAGTCTGATAATTCAGAGCTCTAAAGGCAAGAGTGGAGGACATATAAAACTTTTTTCCTCTGTCCGTCCATTGGCCTGCTGTCTTTATCCAAAGGAAGAGCGCTGGTGGCAAGTAGCAACTTAGATGGCATGTATTTTGACATGAAAAACACAGAGGTGTCTACCACAGGGTTTTTGCACAGAAATGTCAAATCCTCAGGCACTCTGTAAAACCTGTCGAGGCCTTTTTTGTTGCTGGTGGCTGGGAGTATGGAGCAGTAGAAATGGATGCAAAAGCATCCAGAAAAGCCTTCAGTATAGGGGGTATAGCAGTAGGAGCAGTGGTGCCTACTTCTATGAAGTTATAGCATCTCTACTGGACTTCAGAAAACTGTTTAGATTCTTCATCTAAAGCCACTTGACCCTATGAATAGATTTGTGATTAATATGCTAAAGTCAGAAGTGTCTAAATTTCTGTTTTGTGGAGTGGAAGGAAAAACAGTAGTAGTAGCAGGCCCTGAAAAGGAAGGAACCCCCCTTAGTGCCATGATGGCCTTAACCAGGCCATGTGGAAAATTCATCCACTCCTTTTCTTTGGACATCTGGGAGGAAGGAACATTTTTTTTTTCTTTTCTCATGGTGCGACATCTGCTTTGACTAAATGTGGAGGCTCCAACCCTGATGAACTGCAACAAGCAATCTTGGAATTTCCTCTCTAACAAGGATACCTTTAGATCCTTTGGAAATCATATAGCATGGTTTCTCCTTCTTAACATTATAAGTAGTTTCAGTCATTTTGGATGTCTGAACCACAGGGATCTTGGTAGTAGGAGTCGGAGCAGGTGTCAGGCATACATATGGGTTCCAAGACCTCTGTGGGTACATCCAAGTCCAACTGGGCAGTCGTGATAGCAGGCCTACGCCGCTTTTGAATGATCTGTATATGTCAGGGATGGAAGGGTCAGCCACCTTTGCTTGGGTGAGGCACTTACGGCACCAAATTTCTAGGCAGAAATTGAGAAGAAAGCGTAGTTCTTACAGTCTTTGGAACAAAGGACCAACACATCATACAACATTTTGTAGTTATGCTCTGCACCTAAACAGAAAAGGCAATGGGAGTGGAGATCCTTGTAGGAAAATCTGCCTACCAAAATTGCACTTTTCCTTCCTGACATTCAACAGATGAAAAAAACAGCAATACAACTGATAAAGGAAGGCTCCCAAACAGGCCACCTGCCTGAACTGAAGACCAATGGTGCCAGAACTTAGAAGAGATCTGCATTTGGACTGGCGGTGTGATAACCTGAGGATTAATGCTCATAAATATGCTTATGTATCCTTACGCCCACAGGTGTAGGTCATATGACAGATACATGGCTCTACTGAAGACTTTGGCACTCCAGCTGAAGTTTGGGTTGCTTGGCAAGATAACCCATCAGTTTGGAAAATTCCAACAGTGACTTAAGGAAGGACATCCACAATGAGAAGAGCAGCCACAAGGCGCAGAACTTTGAAGATCAATAGCACAGAAGGATTTTGGTGGTGAAGGGTCAGAATTGCACTTTGAAATGAGTATATACCTAAGGATAGGCAGACCTATAAAAAGATGTTTTATGGCTATTAGCAAGCACTACTTGGTTACTACAAGCAGAAGCCGCTCATTCAAGAATGGGAAAACAGATCCCTTACAGCCACAGGTGAGATGCAACTACCGCCATGCACTTTGTCATCACAAGGCAATGCTCTCAACTGGTAATGAGTGTCTCCTACCAGAAAGCACCGACACTTTCTGTACTCCTTTGTAAATTTTATGTGCAGCTAGGTGTTGTGGAAGTTTACAGAGCACATACAGTTGTTTGCCTTGAGACTGGGCAAAATCACCAACACCATGACCATTCTGAATTGGGTCTTTTTTACAAACATGTTTAGATGACTGAGGTCCAAAACTGGTTGGAGATCCTTGTTCTTTGGAACCAAAAGCAATGTACAACTCTTAACCCTCTATGATCTGGTGGCACTTCCTGGACGGCCCTTTTTAGGAGAAGGAGAGAGACCTCTTGACAAGCCCTCATCCCCAGTTTAAACTCCTGAAAGAATTAAGAGATTTTAAGTACGAGGTTGAAGGAGGCCTAGAAATAAGAAATCGGAGCAATTCCCCTTCAGATGAATGCCTGCTAAATGACTCTGAGGGATTTGTCTCGATAAATGGATGCTTAATCTCCATTCTTGTGATTTCTACACTCTATGATCTCCTCCTCCTTATCTGCTTTTTCTGCCTGTTCTGGGAAGAGAACCTTTAAGAACCAAAGACCTGGGACCAACATCCTTACAAACAGAGCAGTCCATGTTGAGATGCTCTGGGCCTAAGCAAATAATACAGAGATTGTGTGTTTTGTATATATAACATTTCTTGGAATTCTTAAGCTGGAATGAACTATGACTCAACTTTCTCATTATTTTTTGAGAAAATGACTAGGCAACAATCTCAGTGCCATGAAGCTGAGGCACCTGAACAAATATCCATCAAGGAGTAAAACTAGCTCAAAACATAAAATGAACTCTTATAGCACTGTCTTAAGTTGTGAAGAATTGCTAAATTAAAGCCTGAAATGTAGAAAAAAAGTAAAGCACTTAACAGCTGACAACCAAATTGAGATCCCTTCGCAATGGCAGCAAATGAGACCTGAAGGGAAGCTCAGAGGGGAATAAGGGAAAAGTGTAGGAGCTCAAGGCACCAGAGCACTAGCAAACACTCAGATCAGATCCAAGGAGCAGATTGGGACCCTACTGATGGCTTGGACAGACTGACAAACTAGGATGTTACTTTCATACAAAATTAACATGGGTGCCATGCACTGTAAACTCAAGCATGCTCAACTGACAAAACATAGGAAGGATAATGCATTCAACACACCTGGGAAAATCATGCATTACTTGGGAATGACTTCTAATAATCCTTTTGTGTGCCCATCCAGTTGCTCACCAACTGTCATGAATATGCTCCTATTGGTCCGTTTTATCACCGTGTCCCCAGTACTATTCTCAGGGGATGGGACAGTACAGCAGTCTGGGAAAGGGAAATGTTTTGAAAAACAGCTGGTAGTGTCAAATACACTGAACTGTGTGATGGGGAATTTTTTTGTAAGCTCTAACTGGGTGGAGATACTGATGTCACATACATCATTATCTGTGGCATCGGTAACCTATAGCTCACCCCTGCTGAATTCTTATCAGTAATATGCAACACAATTATGGCACTACCTCCATCATCAGGAGTGAGATCACCTGCAAGCAAAAAACCCTCCTCCCAGACTGGGCAAGCTGGCAAAAGGCTGCTCCTTTCATCTACCTCACTTGGCTTGTGAATAATTTGTTATAACAGGTGGTCCATACAAAATGGAAGTGATGAACCACTGAAAGCTATGGTCATTTCAGTAACAATGTACTACAGAGTAAAATCTAGCTGGCTAATCAGCCTAAGATTAAGGGTATTCTATTACATCTAGGAAACCAGCATAAAGAAACCAACTAAACATTTTCAGTGCACTATGAAGTTAACACCACTTTAATTTTCATCTTAATGGACTGAACTGATTAGTATTTAAGAAACTGAGTACATAATGTAGTCTGCAGTCCCAGGGGAAAACTTATACTATTTTCATCTTATTCAGGAAAAAGTGATATTCTCACCTAATGAATTTTAAAATCCTCAAAGTCTCAAATTGTTACAATTCTACAGCATGTGTAACTACAATAATCATGATTTCAATATGAAGTTATAGAAAAGCATACCAAATAAAAACGGTTTCTAAAATATAGCAATTTTAGTATCATTTTGTACACTTCTTAATAAAACTCTCCGTGATGACTGTGAAGTGCACCTCTTCAGAATGTAATTTTTTTAAAATACTGGTTAACATTTTTGCATCCGGTTTATGACAGTTTACTGGAGAGAAAATTATAAAAGCCTCAATAAGCTGCTGTCAGTACCCAAAAATAACAAGATACATTCTTATCATATCAGTTGCTTTACAATGGAATTCATCCTCACTGGTTTTCCAGTTTACTGTTTTCTCTAAAACTACCATGCTGCACTACTAATCAAGCATACTCTCTGCAAATCAAGCAAAAACAATTATGATTTGACACTTATACTGTTGACAAGTAAAGCATAGGTACATACTTGCCTTAGCTATGGGAAAGTCCAAAAGCTGAGACTAGATGCAGGAACTGTCAAAGTACAGAGGAAAGAGGGGAAGACCTCAGAAATACAAAGGGCAGTTCCCTTATAGGGCAACTGATATGGTAAGAACACATATGTTACAGTTAGCATCAGGAACCATTCTTTCTACTGCTGGAGTAAATCCCACACAGTAAATCCACCAAAAGAAAGCAAAGCAGTTAGCAGAAAGCCAAAAAAAAAATCAAAAGGTCATAAAATAAACTACAAAAGGAGATCTGACTCCTCCAGTCACGGTCTAGATAATAATTGGTGAGGGTGTGAACTATGGCCAAATGGTTGTGGCACAGATGTTTGCAAATTTTCTTGAAATAAAATCAATGCAACCAGCCATTCCTCTACTGAAGTACCCTCTGACTGCAGCATTTTCCAATGGGCAGTAGGATACCTGATATCAAAGATAATGGAGATGGATAACTCACCAGAAAGGGTTTGCTTCAGAAATATCAGTTCTTCCCTCTCCAGCATAATAGAAGTAAACAACTGTTCTGTCTCCCTAAACGTGTACAGCTAATTAAGGTATAACCTAAGGTACAGATCTGGGAAAACAGGAATGACTCTGGGAGAATTCAGAAACTACTTACAGGAGGAAATGTGGGTTTGTCCAGAGTACACCAATTACTGTGAAAGAACAGATAGGGACCCTTAAACAAGGGCTTGCAGCTCAGGGCTCTGCAAGCACAGGTGGTAACCACCAGAAACATTTTCCTAAATAAAAACTATAAAGCTGCTACACCAATCACTTCAATAAGGGGAGGGCCAAACCTATTACTCAAATATGAAATCCCACAGATGGTGTGGGGGGGTTTACCAAAGGTGGATGGAAAAGAACTCCTTTAATGAACTAAAAACAGCTGATAGTAGGCCACAGTCCTGCCCTCCATAAGGTCATGATGGACAGAAGCAACTAACACCATTAGTTTGAGCACCAAATTAGACAAGTGCCTAAGACAAGACAGGATCCTCTATAAATTGGCTAAATAGGGCAACATCAGATAGTGCTGTACACATATGAGGAATCTTTTCAACATGATAGTGTGTTGTCAGCCATTTGGAAAGTTTGCCAGGATTACGGGGGTCTGTAGTAGCAATCAAGTCCAGCAGTGAACACAGCCGAGACTCAACAACTGGGACTCCATTGGTTAGAATCAGAAGAGTTTCCAGTATCACAGAGGGTCGGAGAGCCCGAAACGGCACCCTTCTTGGTAAAGGAGATCAATTGAAATTACTCTGCTTCGTTCATCACTGAATTTCATGACAAAACATGAAATATAATGCAATGAGTGAAACAAGTCAGTGATGAAAATGACGACAGAGATCCAAACCATAGGAGTGGTGGAAAAGAAATGGAAGGCTCCGGCATGTGCTGGAGTGTGGTACATACAACACCAGAAGGAGGAACTTCTGAAAAAAACATGCAGAATTGAAAAGGGAAAGAAGAACCACCCACCTAAGGTCCACCAAAAAGGGTACAACATACTAAATCAAAAAGAAAGAACAGCTCCCAAAAGATACACACCTTCTCATAAAATAACACCATCGTGTTTGTAAGAAAAGTGATCATGCACAAAAAAACACTATCATGTTAATAGGTAAAATAACTTATGTCCATGTTTAGGGCTGACCCAGCATGCAAAAATGCAGTCCTACTGTTACTCACGTTGTGCGTGGGTTGGGAGCAGGGCTGGCTAGAGAGGTGCGATAATCCTCTTGCTGCTGTAGTGTGAATCTCTGGGGCTACAACATGAATCACAGATACACTGTATGTGGACAATTTAGAGGGACAAACTATGAACCTAAAAGTAAGCAATGGTGATTAAATTATAATACATGGTAAACTACACTGATGTGTTAGGTTTGTAAAATATACCATGGACTTAAGTCTAAAAAAAAAAAAAAAAGAAATTTTTTTTTACTCCTGAATCATTGAGGAGCATCTGTTCATTAAAACATGATTACTGAAACAATATAAAGCTGCCATCACACTTGCAGTACTGTAAAATCAATTGTTTAAGCATTTAAATGGATTAGTTAGATTTCAAAGCAATTTGTGTTATACAGTTACTTGAAGTTAGGTTAAATTGCCTTCTGCAAAAAATTAAAAAACAATGCCAAAGAGAAGCCTGAGAAGTTGCATTAAAAGGTATTACCTGTAAAACACTGAATTTTCTGTTTTCCACAGAATCCAAGTAATCTAAGACATTTAAAAAATACACACAGAAGGGTTTCAAATAAAAAGTTTAAAACATATGAATTTGCACTGCTCTGTACTACCAAAAAAAAAAAGATAAACACTGCTGAAACTCAATCATTTACAAACATAAAAATATCTTTATGAACTATATGCCAAGGGCAATGACTGACATCTCTACGAGTGATTACAAAAATGGAATGGAAAGTACCCTGAAATAATCTATCTGTAACTACTGCAATGCTCCTGGATTAAAGTTGAACCACTGAAGTTTTCAAACTTGGTTTTACTGAGTTACACAACACACAAAAATAAACATGTTTAAAAATAAATAAAAATTATAACTAAAAACAGAGCCTTAGATGGGTTCGACAATACTTCCAGAAACACAGGAACTGAATGTACTGAAATGTCAAACAACTTCTGGATACTAATACAGTCAAAGAGCACCTTACAATAGCTAAATAGCTCAAATAATACCTAAATATAAAACACCACAAGGAAGTTGATACAACCTTGGCCTCGTGAGTCCGTGCCCAGTAAATGGATAATATAACTTACCATAACAGCAGACTTAAGAGAATCTCCTCCAATATGCCACATCACAGAAACAATCTTAGCTAAAGGACCATTACCATTTTCTAGTTTTGCTCTTTCCTCAACATCCAAACATAGTCAGATCTGAGGTGTTCACCGATGACTTGGTAGCAAATCACTGTGCAAGCAGGGACTGGCCCAAAGGACCAGACATGAAAAACCACAACAAAGTGTCAAACTTTAGAGTAGACAGCTCATATGCAAGTATACAGTAACAATACATTATTCTAAAAGAGGAAAGAAGTGAATGCCACAGCTTGTTTAAAGCACTTTTCAGATATACTATATTAATAAACCATTATGACTACAACTGCCTCAGTGAGTCCTTCATGACCTGAATCTTATAAATCTTCAAGTGAAAAAGAATCACCCTAGATTCTTTTTCAGATACCCATTTTCAGGGCACCAAGGCCAGAGCTAGCTCATATACAAATGAAATCATGAAGACTGAAATATCTGATGAAAATATGACTACTATACTGCACAGAACCAGCTCAGACACCATCAACAGACACTGAAAACAAGTCACAGAAATTTTACAAATGTTACTGTGAACACAGAGGATCAGGACGCCAGTTATTAAACTTCTGAAAGGTAAAGTAACAGCAAGGGAACATCACATTTATGCACAAATATATTTTTCCACAGTGCTTGAAAATACCAAGGCATATCACAATAGGTATAAGATAGACATTCCATACTCATCACAAGACTCACAAATGACAAAAATGTGAAAACTGCTTAATTTGTCTTTACACAGAATGAAGCTTAATTTGTCTTTACACAGAATGAAGCTCTACAAAAAAGCATTGGTACCCAAAAAGCAGCTTTTGAGGGAAACAAAAATAAGAAGCTTTGCAGCTTGAGAATTCTGTCCACAAACAACCCTAGCTTGTGCCAAAAGCACACAGCAGCATAATTACACCCCCTGCATTGTCTTTTGGGTGCCTTCCACTGTTCACTAACTTTAAACTATAGAGCAAATATGTACACTAACTGGAAATTTTTTGCAGAGAACTGGACAAAGTTGAGGTGGTGTGTTGCCAGCTATCAGCCTTAATTCAGCTTCACCATAAAGGGCAGAAATTATACAGCAGGCAAAGCCACACAAGATGAAGAATACATTGAGGACTGGTGTCCAGGACATTGGATGTAACATTGAATATCAAAGATCTGTCAGTATGTAATGATATATTTCATTCTCTCTCAGCAATCAGAGTGACTTGCAAAACTATATTTATTTATTTATTTAATCATCTAAATGGATAACTACACTTAACTTTCAGGGAATTTTACTTCAGTCATGACTCTTACCATAAAGGCATGTGTAAATGCAGTATACCTGGAAAAGCAAACCAGCTCTTCGGTCAGCATGTCAGAGAGGTGAGAATAAACCAAAGCACCCAAAGAAAACACATACTGGCACAGAAAAAATATAAATAACTATCAAGACAGTAGAAAATGATCATGCTCAAACTTGGGGCCAAAATTTATGAGACAGAAAAAAAACTAACTGCCATGTAAACATGCCATTCATTTTCTTAAAAATTATAACCAGCTGAACTCCTTAATGTTCTAGAGAAAGCATTGCTTGCCTCCTCATTCCTTTTCACCAGCAGCACAGCTGGAGCTATAATGAGAAAATCTGAAACGACAAACACAGAAAGTACAGTTGTGTACCTACCATAAATGTAGATGTTCGAGTGTATTCACTGTTGCAGCCATTACTCTTGGGTTATCCTGTTGGCAGGCTACCCGCAGTGGGCCAGAATTCCAAAGTCTAGGTCCGGCATAGATTGCTGTCGCCTCTTCCCTGACGTCAGTGCGCCACGGGTATAAAAGATGCAGCCGACGCCATTTTCTTCAGTTTTTCTTGCCTCAGATGTCAGGTGCCCCCAAAATGGTAGGCTAAAAAATTACGCCAATAATTATGCATGCAGTAAAATAAACATTTCCTTCATCTATAAGCAAATACACCACATAGGTTGTATAAGATAGAGAAGTATAGGTCAAGTCCCAGCGAAGAAAAGGGGGGTGGTGGGTGGGTAACCTGGACTGCAACAGTGAATACACTCGAACATCTACATTTATGGTAGGTACACAACTGTACTATGTTCATCGTGTTTCACTGTTGCAGTCATTACTCTTGGGTTGAATCCCAAAGCTGAGGTTGGGTGGCTGGGCCTAAATAGGATTAGGAGAGGCTATAAGGCCTTGCAGAACTGCAGTGGCGAAGCCTGCTCTGGATTTAGAGAAGAGAGGAAAATGGTAGTGCTTTGTAAAAGTGTGCACTGAACTCCAAGTTGCAGCCTCTAAAATGTCTTTTGTTGGTACTCCTCTGAGAAAAGCTGCTGAAGTGGCTACTGCCCTGGTAGAATGAGGCCTAATGCCCTTGGGCATTGATTTGCCATGTTGTGAGTAGCAGAAATGAATGTAGTGACCTATCCATTTTGAAATAGTCTGTTTTCAAATGGGCTTTCCTCGAGATCCTGCAGCATATGCCACTAAAAGTTGCTCAGTTTTTCTGAAAGCTTTAGTTTTGTCCAAGTAGAAGCGTAGTTGTCTGTGTATATCCAAGGAATGCAGAAGTCTCTCACCCTTATTCTGTGGGTTTGGATAAAAGGTAGGCAAATGAATGGTTTGGTTAAGGGCCACACTGGACACTACTTTAGGTATAAATGTTGGGTTCGCCCTTAGAGAAACGTCTGGATGGAAAATGATGAAAGGTTCCACAGCCATGAGTGCCTGTAACTCCGAAACTCGTCTTGCAGAGGTTATTGCTAGGAGCAGAGCTGTTTTCCAAGATAAAAACTTTATATCAGCTGTATTGGCTGGCTCAAAAGGCGGCAGTGTGAGTTTTTCCAAGACATAATTGAGGTCCCATGCAGATATTGGCGCTCTCCTTGGAGGTCTTATGTTTTTGGCCCCTCTGAGGTACTGCCTTAGCAATGGATGGGAAAAAATAGGTGGTTCTGTCGTGTAATGAGCTGAAATGGCAGAGGCATACATTTTAATTGATGAAAAGGATAGGCCTTTGTCCAGCATCTCAGTTAGGCATTGTAAAATCTGAGGAATATTTGGTACAGATGTGTCAATTCCTTGTGCCTGGTTCCAAGCACAGAATCTTTCATTTTTCTGCATAAGATTTTCTGGTACTGGGCCTCCTGGCCTCCAAAATAACATCCATCACTGCTTTAGAGAGAGGAGTGTTTTGAATGGTTACATTATCCGCCATGCTGCCAGATTTAGGGTCCTGAGTTGGCTGTGCAGAATCTGATTGTTTCGCTGGGTCAGTAAGTGAGGAATTAGAGGCAATGTCCAGGCTGGGCCTTGAGACAAGCTTTTTAGGATTGGGTACCACTGCTGGCGTGGCCAGTCTGGGGCAATCAGAATCATTCTTGGCTTCTCTTGTCTGACCTTTAGGAGTACCTTGGGGAGGAGAGGCAGAGGAGGAAAGGCATATACTGTTAGAGTTTTCCAGATGAATGACAGAGCATCCACTTTCCATGCTTGCTTGTGATAAGTCCTTGTGCAGAATTTCTGTAGTTGGCAGTTGTGAGGGGAGGCAAATAGATCTATGTCTGGGCATCCCCATTCCTTTGTTATCATGCTGAAGACTTGTGTATCCAGTTTCCACTCGTGGGGATCCGTGAGGTTTCTGCTTAGTTCGTCTGCCAGAGAATTGTTCTTTCCTGGCAGGAATTGTGCTTGCAGGTGTACTTGTTAAGTCAATGCTGTGTCCCACAAAGTCATGGCTTGTCTGCATAGGGGGTAGGAATGTGTGCCTCCCTGCTTGATTATGTACCACATGACTGTAGTATTGTCCGTCCTTATCAGTAGTTGTCCTGGATGGACTAGATCCTTGAAAGCTGTCAGGGCATTCTGAACAGCTAGCATCTCTTTTTGATTGATATGTAGATGCATTTGGCTTGTGGACCATGTGCCCTGAATACATTTTCCTGCCATGTGTGCTCCCCAGGCATAATATTATGCATCTGTTGTTATTGACTGCCTGGCTGTGGGTAGAGTGAATGGCTGTCCCTTGTTGAGGTGACAGGCATGTGCCCACCATCAAACTCCTGTTGCAGGCAAGGAATGAGGGTAATTAATGCTTCCAGGCTTTGACAATGTTGAGTCCAGACACTTTTTAGATACCACTGAAGTTTCCTCATATGCAGTCTGGCATATGGAATTAGCAGAATGCAGGATGCCATGAAGCCCAAAGCCTGCAGAATTTTTCTTGCAGATAACTGGGTCTTTGTTGCCAACATTTTGAAGTAAGAAGTTAGTTGCCTTTGTTTGTCTGGCGTGAGATAAGCCATCTGGGGCAATTGTATTTAGGCTTGCACCCAGGAATATTATCTCTTGAGAGGGTACTAGTTTTGATTTATTTTCGTTTACTGTGTACCCTAGGCAAATTAATAATCTTTTTACGAACACCACATGCTTTAGTAGAGTGTACTTGTTCTCTGCTTGTATAAGGCAGTCGTCCAAGTAAGGATATATTTGAATTCTGCTTTGTCTGCAAAATGCAATTACTGGTGCCAGGCATTTTGTGAAGACCCTGGGTGCAGTAGATAAGCCAAAGGGCAGTGCAGAGAATTGGTAGTGCATTGAGCCAGCTATGAATCTGAGGTATCTTCTGCAAGATTGTCTGATTGGGATATGCAGGTATGCCTCTTTTAGGTCCAAAGTTACAAGCCAAGCCTTCTTGCCCAGCATGGGCAGAAGCTGCTGCAGAGTTAACATTTTGAATTTTGGAACGTCCAGAAATGTGTTTAGAAAAGACAGGTCCAGTATTGGTCTCCAGGCATTGTCCTTTCTGGGTACCAAGAAAAGTCTTGAGTAAAATCCTTGTCCCTGCTCTTGCTGTGGTACTTGCTGAATGGCCTCCATGTTCATAAGGGACAAAACTTGTTTTTGTGCCTCTGCCCATTGATTGTGTGGCAGGTTTGGCATACCTCTTGCCTTTGGCAGGGTGTGAAAGTGGAACCTGTAGCCCTGGGACACTATATTCAATACCCATTTGTCCTGGGTGATCATTTGCCAATTCTGAAAGAAAAGTGCTAGTTTTCCCCCTAAGGGGGCCGCAGGAAGATAAGTGCTTGGTGTTGGCAGAGGCAAGTCATTGGGACTGTTTCCTGTATGGCTGTGCTTTGTCTTATCCACTTTTGCAGGTAGAAGCGCCCCACTGTTTAGGCCTGAATGAGCCCTGGGGCTGGGATCTGCCTCTGGGACGTCTGTATCTTCCTCCTTGTGGCCTGTCCGACACTGTAAAGGACCAATTCTTTGTATGCCAGTTCCTGCTAAATCTTGGTGGCTGAACCTGTAAAAAATCCTTTACTGTTTGCATAGATTTCGCTTTGTCCTCCATCATGCTGTAATGGAGCATCTAATAATTATGCTTTAACATGATCAGGCAAATTTTGTTCCTTTAACCAAGCATGCCTCCTAATGACAGAACCCGTAACTGCGGCCCTGCAGGAGGCCTCCAGAGAATCAAAACCACATTGCAAAGTATGCTTTCCCACTTGTACAGTTGAATGCAATAAATCCTGCATTTCCTTATTTTCTGCACAATCAGAATTGGCCAACATTTTCTGTTTTAACAGTGACATTAAGTATTGCTGATATTTAATCATATGAAATTGACAATTTAGAGCCCTCACAGCCAAAGTAGCAGAAGTGTAAACCTTTTTCCCCCCATCTGTCTAGTGCCCTTGAATCCCTGTCAGAAGGGATAGGGTTTTTTGCAGTAGTGGCCTTAACTCCTTTGGGACCCTGAGAAATAGTTTCTGGGTCAGCAGCAGGGTTTTTATAAAGAAATTTATGTGAATCTGGAACCCTGTAGTATCTGTCTGGTTTAACAGGAGCTGGAGGTAAGGAGTCTGGAGATAGGCTGGACTCTGAAAATACATCTTCTACAATGTCTAGCACAAGGGGAATAGCAAGACGCCTGTGCCGAGGAAGTAAAAGAAAATCTCTAAGCCTTTTCTTTGATTCCGAGTAATCTTGGCTCTCCCAGTGGAAGTGCTCCCTCATGGTATGCAGGGTTTCCCCAAAAGAATAATCCTCAGGAGGAGAAGCTGAAGGAATGGATTCTTCAGCATCAGAATCCTCATAGGGAGGAAGAGCGTATTCCTGTACAGAAGAGGAGTCAGAGGAAAAACCTGATCTGAAGAGTCATAGTCTGTCTCTTGCCTAGGCCTTTTATCAAGAGGGGCATGGGAACCCCTGATCAAGGTAATAAGGTCTTCAGCCATTTTGATCATCAGTTTCTTAGGCATGGAAGTTTGTCCTGGAGAATGCTGTACTTGTTTCTTTGCCTTTAAAGCTGCTTTAGTCTTTGCTTTATAAGCTGAAGTAGGCTTTACATATAGCTGTGTAGGTCTGAAAACACCCTCAGAAGCCGATGCCTGCTCAGCGGCTCCGGACCCATCTGAGGGAATGATTTCCGAGTGTCCAATACCTTGAGTATCCAGAGGCCTAGCTGGCTCCATGTGGGAGTCGTCAGCGGCCTGTGGCTCTGAGATAGTGGGCGTCAGGGGCTGCGAAAGCGCCTCACTGTGAACCGGCGACTGGCTTAGGGTTTTGTATCTCGGATGGCTGTCCTCCTCTTTTTCCTTGCGTTTTTTAGAAACTCCGGTCGTCGGCTGTTCCGACGGCATTATATGATTGAATTTTCAGCCAAAGTAATGAAAAGCAAAATCAAACAGACGCTTAATAGTGCGTTGGTTGAATCTAGCACAAAACCGACAGCTAGCAACGTTATGATCAGGGCCTAGGCAAGGAACACAGTAAGAATGAAAATCCTTAAGAGGTATTTGCTTCCCACAAGAAATACAATTGTTAACTTTTTCTGACATCAGTCTGGAGCAAGAAAAAAGTTTCCCCAATGGGGTACTTAGCTTTAATGAAGACTTTGGATCTGAAATTCGTCTGTGAAAATCTCAGGAGTCGGCCGACCGGCACTTGCGAACTGCTTTTGCTTCGGGCACCGCGCGGCAAGAAAGACTGAAGAAAATGGTGTCGGTTGCATCTTTTATACCCCTGGCGCACTGACGTTAGGGAAGAGGCGACAGCAACCGACGCCGGACCTAGACTTTGGAATTCTGGCCGACAACGGTTAGCCTGCCAGCAGGATAACCCAAGAGTAATGACTGCAACAGTGAAACACGATGAACATCAGGAGAGAGAGGTTAACAACCAGAAGAAAAAATGTATGGAATATTTTATCCACCGCCAACTTGCCAATCATCATCTCATTCCTCGTCAATTCACCCATTTGTTTCCCATCCCCAAGAAAGGGCTGACCGGAAGAGATTATTATTAAGGCAGCTATAAGGAGTGGCTCAGATCTGTGTCTTTAAGCCCTATACATCTGCACTCATCCAGTGACAGCCCATGGGTGGGTAGGGAGTGTAATGGGCGTCAGCACTGCACTACTCCACACTTCTGAAAGTGGCTGAAGTCAGTAGGACACCCTGTGCAGCCACACAAAGCACAGAATGACCGTTACACCTTAGTCTCCACCAGGGAAATCCAGCCAATGCACATAAGCCTCCAGGCACACACAATCCTTCCTCCCCAGGATGGCCAAACCCATCCTCCACTGCCTGTGCCATCAAGTGTTCAGTCCATTATTTGATCTTTGATTGACAGGGCCACACTCAGGAATCTATTCCTCTAAGCCACTTGCGCAAGGTGGAAGAAAAAAATCTTAAGTATGTCCTTATAGAGATGAAAGTGCAGAAGGGCAAGCCTGTCTGCTAAATGAGAAACTCTAACTTATAGACTAGTACCCGTGTGACCACCTTTGTCTTCTTTGCAGAATTCCTGGGAAGGTTTTAGCATCTTGAATGCTTCCAGAACAATAGAAAAATGCAGAACTGAAGATATGTAAATCTACTAAAAACAAAACAAAGACTAAGAATGAATGTTCTAAAACATATTTCAGAATAATGCTTGATGATATGGACTGTAAGATGATGTGCTACAGACCTGTATCAAGACCATATATATGACTCAAGCAAGTAAAGCTAAGGACTCCATTGTCTCATCAACATGTTTGTCCACCACTGTGAAAGCATATACTTACAAGTAAGGGGGTAGGGGGGAAAGCCTTCTCAGATGAATTCCGTTTATATGCTGTTTTGTTATTTTAATTTAGGATAAATGGGTGCAGTTGTGTACACTTCTTTTATAAAGCTGGAATTATGTTATGGAGATATATGTGTAGGTTCTCTGTGTCTTAGAATGTGACAATTTTGGCTGGGGTTAAAATGAGTGTTTGTGGTAAATATGCGACTAGCTGGTATCATTTGTTTATGGGGTCAATTTGTTGAGCATTCACTGTTGCTACCACATCACTTGTGTTTTGCTGTCTCTGCCAAGGTTAGACCACTTTCCAGCTGGATATTTATCATAGCTATACTCCATACTACCTCATCCATTTACTGTTTTCATCTGCCACTTTTGCTGGCATGCACTATGGGCACTAAGTGGAGTGACAGGACCATTGCTGTGCCTGTATAGTACAGTTCAATGTCTTCCCCTCTGACTAACTCTTCCTGACATGCTCATCTTAACGCATTGGTCTGCAATATGGTGACCACTCATTTTAATGTGACAAAAACAGGCCTCATAGCTCTGCAATTATGACAATCAAGTAACTGAGCACAACTACCTCTGAATCACTGCCATAATACACTGAGTTATTATACCCAAGCAACACTAGCCTGGTCTTGGGCTAAAGGGACACAGGGATGTTATGCAAGCAGCCTGCGAATCATGGTGTGCTGCAACTCTGAATTAATGGCACTTTTGAAAGTGGAATGTAGATGCCCAATGACATATATCATGTGATATGCAAATATGGAGCCATTCGCACAGGGCTATCCTTTCATTCCTCCTGGATGCCTCTACAGAAGACGTGGTCTATTCAGGGTGCTGGGTTCAGAAGGGCCCTTGCCACACTCATCGTAAAACTTAGATAATTTTACATGCTTCACATTCCCGAGACACTGCTGTTTTTCTATGATGAAGTAAAATGTAAAAAGTACAGTTGTGTACACTTACCATAAATGTAGATGTTCGAGTGTATTCACTGTTGCAGTCATCACATTTGGGTTATCTGCTTGCAGTAGCCCTCAGTCGGCCTGATTAACATAGTTTAGGGTCCTGCGTCGGTTGCTGTCCCTTCTTCCGTTACGTCAGGCCGTCAGGGGTATAAAACATGCAGCCGATGCCATTACATCAGCTTTTCTTGCCCCAGATGTCAGGTGCCCCCCTAATGGGAAGCAATTAAATCTATAAATATACAAGGTTATACCTCCAACAAAAAAGCAAATACACCAAAAAGCTTTTGAGCATAGTAAAGGAAAGTAGAGGTATAGCCAAAAGAAGTAAGGGGGCCGGAGGGAGGGTAACCAGGACGGCAACAGTGAATATACTCGAACATCTACATTTATGGTAAGTGTACACAACTGTACTATGTTCTTTGTGTTTCACTGTTGCAGTCATCACATTTGGGCAGATTCCCAAAGCTAAGGATGGGAGGAGGAAATTAGACAGCATTAGGACCAGCTATAAGGCCCTGCAAGACTGCAGTGGCAAAGCCAGCTCTGGATTTAGAGAAAATTGGTAGATGGTAATGCTTAGTGAAAGTATGTACAGAACTCCAGGTAGCAGCTTCTAGGATGTCCCTGGTAGGGACGCCTCTGAGAAAAACTGTAGAGGTAGATGCAGCCTTGGTTGAGTGGGGTCTGATCCCTTGTGGGACAAGTTTTCCATGATGCTTGTAGCAGAAATTAATGCAATGACCTATCCATTTTGAAATGGTTTGCTTTGAAATAGCCTTCCCCTCTGCCCCTACAGCAAATACCACCAGCAGTTGCTCAGATTTCCTTTGAGGCTTAGTCCTGTCCAAGTAGAATCTAAGTTGTCTGTGCACATCTAATGAGTGTAGTATCTGTTCCCCTTTGTTTTGTGGTTTAGGAAAGAATGTTGGCAAATGAATGGACTGACTGAGGGCCACACTGGATACCACCTTGGGCATGAAGGAGGGCTTGATCCTGAGGGACACCCTGTCTGCATGAATGATGATGAAAGGCTCCACTGCCATAAGGGCCTGCAATTCAGATACCCTTCTTGCTGAAGTGATTGTTAAAAGGAAAGCTGTTTTCCAAGAACTGAATTTTAAGTCTGCAGTAGCAGCTGGCTCGAAAGGGGGAAGAGTGAGTTTCTCCAATACAAAGTTAAGGTCCCAGGTTGGAGTTGGAGCTCTCCTGGGTGGTCGTAAATTTTTGGCCCCTCTGAGGAACTGCTTGAGCAGTGGATGAGAGAAGAGGGGAAGTTCTGTATTATAATGAGCTGAAATGGCTGAGGTGTGAATTTTGATGGAGGAGAAAGACAGGCCCTTGTGAAGCATCTCAGTTAAGTATTGTAAAATCTGACGTAAATTGGGCACTGCTGTGCTCATCCCTTGAGATTGGTTCCAGGCACAGAATCTTTTCCATTTGTCAGCGTAAGATTTTCTAGTACTAGGCCTCCTTGCCTCTAAAATGATATCCATCACTGCTTTGCTGAGGGGTGGTAAAAGAGAGATTAGGCAATTAGCTAGGCTGCTAGGTTCAGTGTTTGAAGCTGAGAGTGCAGAATCTGGTTCTCCTGCTGAGACAATAGGGTAGGAGTCTGAGGCAGGTGCCATGGGGCCAACAGTGACACACTGCGCAAGAGGGGGTACCAGTGTTGGCGTGGCCAGTCCGGTGCAATCAAAATCGTCCTTAGTTTTTTTTTGTTTGATCTTTAGTAGTACTTTGGAGAGCAGAGGCAGAAAGGCATAAGCGGATAGGTTTTTCCAGCTGAAGGACAGAACATCCACTTTCCAAGCTTGTTTGTGGCGAGTCCTTGTGCAAAATATGTCCAACTGATAGTTCTGGGGGAAGGCAAACCGGTCTATATCTGGGCTTCCCCATTTACTTGTCAACATGTTGAAAACCCTTGGTTCCAGTTTCCACTCGTGTGGGTCCATGAGGTTTCTGCTTAGTTCATCTGTCAGTGTATTTAGTTTTCCTGGCAGGAATTGAGCTTGCAGATGCACTTGGTAGCTCAGGGCTGTGTTCCACAATGCCATGGCTAGTCTGCAGAGGGGTTAAGAATGTGTACCCCCCCAGCTTGTTTATGTACCACATAACAGTGGTGTTGTCCGTCTTTATCATTAATTATCCTGGAAGAATGTGGTCCTTGAAGGCTGTCAGAGCATTCCAGAAAGCTAACATTTCTTTTTGATCGATATACAGGTGCATTTGACTTGGGTTCCATTTGCCCTGAATGCACTTCCCTGCCAGGTGAGCCCCCCATGCATAGTCTGATGCGTCTGCTGTTATGGTTTGGGCAGCAGGGGATAGTGTGAATGGTAGTTCCTTGTTTTGGTGGCAGGCCTCTGCCCACCAAAGGAACTATAGGCATAGGCAAGGTATGATAGGAATCATTGCTTCGAGATCCTGAGAATGTTGACACCATTGGCTTTTTAGATACCATTGTAGTTTCCTCATATGCTGTCTTGCATATGGAATTAGAAGAATGCAGGAGGCCATGAACCCCAAGGCTTGTAGTATTTGTCTTGCAGATAGCAGGATTTTTGTGGCCACTTGTTTGAAGTAGGTTGTCAAATTAATTTGTTTCTCTGGCGTAAGGAAAACCATCTGGGAAGTTGTATTAAAGCTTGCTCCCAGGAATATAATTTGTTGACAGGGTACCATGTGTGATTTCTTTTCCTTTATGGTGTACCCCAGACAAGTTAGCACCCTTTGTACAAAGGCCAGATGCTTCAAAAGTATGTTCTGGCTTTCTGCCTGAATTAGCAATCGTCCAGGTATGAGAATATTTGAATATTTATTTGCCTGCAAAATGCAATGACTGGAGCTAGGCACTTAGTGAATACCCTGGGCGGAGTAGATAAGCCAAAGGGCAGTGCAGAGAACTGATAGTGCATGTAGCCTGCTTTGAAGCGTAGGTATCTTCTGCAAGATTCCCTGATCGGGATGTGCAGGTACGCTTCCTTTAAATCTAGTGTTGCCAACCAGGCATCTTTGCCTAGCATAGGCAGCAACTGGTGAAGAGTCAGCATCTTGAATTTTGGAATCACCAAAAAGGTGTTTAAGGTAGAGAGGTCCAGGATAGGATGCCATGAATTGTCTTTTCTGGGTACCAGGAAAAAGTCTTGAGTAGAAACCTTGTCCCTTTTCCTCTTCTGGTACCAAATGAATAGCCCCAATGCTTAAGAGAGAAGATGCTTGCTTTTGGGCCTCTGCCCAATGATTTGGGGGTAGATCTCGCCACCCGCTTGGTGTTGGGAACGTGTGGAAGTGAAATATGTATCCCTGGGACACTATATTTAAAACCCATTTGTCCTGGGTAATGAGTTGCTAGTTCTTTGCATGCATCTTCCCCCCCAAAGGGGCAGTCAGTTGAGAAGTGCTTGGCAGTTTTAAAAAGATGTCATTGAGACAGTTTACTATAGAGGGGAGTTTTATTACTCCCAGATTTGGGAGTGGAGGCCCCCCACTGCTTAGTCCTTTGCGTACCCTGGGACTGAAGCCTGGGAGCTCTGCTGGCTTTGGGTTTGGACTGGGAAGGTCTGGAAGAAGCAGGAAAGGACAATTCTTGGATGGCCAGTGCCTACTAAACCTTGGAGGTTGTACTTGTAAAAAAAATCTTTAACAGTTTGCATAGATTTAGCCTTTTCCTCCATTTTTTTAAGAACTACTTCTGCCTTGTTGCCAAACAGGAGGTCCTGGTTTAAGGGAGCATCCAGTAATTTCGCTTTAACATGATCTGGCAAGGATTGTTCCTTAAGCCAAGCATGCCTTCTAAGTACAGACCCAGTTACAGTAGCCCTGCAAGATGCCTCTAGTGAATCAAAACCACATTGCAAAGTATGTTTTCCAACTTGTTCAGCTGAATGCAGTAAATCCTGTAAATCCTTATTTTCAGCACAATCAGGAATCAACATCATTTTCTGTTTAAGCAATTCAATAATATGCTGCTGATACTTTAACATATAAATCTGGCAGTTTAAGGCCCTAATGGCCAAAGTTGCAGAAGTGTATACCTTCTTACCCAATCTATCCAGCGCCCTGGAGTCTCAGGATCCGCCGTATGATTTTTAAAAAGGAACTTGTGAGAGGCAGGGACCCTGTAATATCTATCAGGTTTTCTGGGAGCAGGAGGTAGAGAGTCAGAGGCCAAGCTAGATTCCAAAAAAGCATCACCAACAATGTCTAGTACAGGGGGTATGGCTAAAGGCCTGTGCTGGGGCAGGATTAAGAAATCTCTAAGCCCCTTTTCAGAATCAGAGAAATCCTGACTTTCCCAACGAAAATGCTCCCTGAGGGTATGCAAGGTTTCACCAAAAGAAAAATCCTTTGGGGGGGGGGGGTGTAGAGAGAATAGAGTCCTCAGCATCAGAATCCTCATAAGTAGATAAGGGTAAATCCTGGTCATCAGAGGACATAGAAAATTCTGAATCCTGATCAGAAGTATCATAAGCAAACTCAGTCCTAGGTCTCTTAGAGGGGAAGGATGCCTTCCCCTGATTAAAGTAATAAGGTCTTCAGCCATTGTTATCATTTGTTTTTTAGGCACAGAGGCCTGGCCATGTGGTCTGGGCATCAGTTTTCTAGGCATGGTTCGAGTTTTAGGCCTTGAAGAAGAAGATGGCGTCGGTTTAATACGAATGAAAATCTTTATGAGGTATTTGCTTTCCAGAAGTAATGCAATTATTTATTTTTACTGACATCAGTTTAAGAGCAAGAAAAAGTTTCCCCAATGGGGTACTTAGCTTTTAGTTGAAGACTTTGGTTCTGAAACTCGAAAACGGAAATTTCAGGAGTCGGCCGACCGGCACTTGCGAACTGTTTCTGCTTCGGGCCCCGCACGGCAAGAAAGATTGATGTAATGGTGTCAGCTGCATGTTTTATACCCGTGACAACCTGACGTCATGGAAGAAGAGACAGCAACTGATGCAGGACCCAAGACTTTGTTAATCAGGCCGACTGAGGGCTACTGCAAGCAGATAACCCAAATGTGATGACTGCAACAGTGAAACACGAAGATCATCCCAACACAGGCTCCAATATGTTTGACCTGGTTCTTGCTCCTGCCAATACCCCACTTCTCATATACTCATCCCTTGGTTAAATCTGACCACAAATCAGTCATCTTTTCTGTCAGGCCCAGTGGTACTATCCCCCCACCAAATGAGACCATCTTCACAGATTGCTGCAGGGCAAACCTACTTCAGCTTGCTAAAGACCTAGGCAAAATTCCCAACAATTCTCCACTAATGGATTCAACTGCTGTTGCAATGACCTCTGACTTTTACCAACATCTAAACCGTTACACAGAAAAATCAATAGCCATCCACCCTAAATATAATGGTAAATTCAGGAACAAACCTCTCTGGTGGAATCGAATAAACTGCATAATAAAAGGAGGAAAATAATATGCTGTAAAAAAATTCCCATCTCCCTACCTCAAGACTGTACTGAAACATCTAAGCAAGGACCTTAAGAACATTACTAGAAAGGTAAAATGAAGTGAAAGCTTAAAGATTCTGCAGATAACTGAAGAAAATGTTGAAGTGTTCTTTGCTTATGTCAGGTAATTAAGGAATAATGTCCAACACAGTGCAATCAGCTCATCCATAATCACATCATACATTCCAATCCTAACAGTACAGACAAATTTTGTGCTAACTTTACCCCACATACCATACTGTTACCCGCATTATCCACAGGCATTTAGTTCCTCTGACATAATTTTTGAACAACTGTCAAAATCCCTATTAAAAGCAAAAATACTTTCTTTGGACCAGACTATATTTCAGGCTGCATTTTCATCCAAACCACTACTTAAAATGTTCAATCTCAGTCTACTGACAGGGTTTATGCCTAATGACTGGAGAATTGCCACTGTGACTCAAGTATGGACCTGAGCAATTAGAGGTTCATCAGCCTTTCAAACAAAGTCATGAAGTGTGTCACAGCAGACGTCATTAACGAGGACACTTGTAACTTCAGTAATCTACACCCCAATTAGTTAAGTTCTGTGATGGGCAGATCCTGTCTCCTAATCTTGATTACGCTTATTTGAAAAGGTTACAGAGGATGTGGACAGTGGTCACTCATAGCATTATCGTGACCTGCAAAGGCTTTTTTTTTTTAAATATTAGTTGCTTTAGCAACACAAATCATTGAATAAAGTAAATACATCACAAGCAGTATATATATATATATATATATATATATATATATATATATATACACACACACACACACACACACATATATATATATATATATATACACACATACATACATACATATATATATATATATATATGCATACATATGCATATATATATATATATATATACACACACACAAATATATAGATAGATATATATATATATATATATGTTTTGTGGCTTGGCAGGTGGGGCTAATTCTTACAAACTAAACAAAAGTTATGTACTTACCATAATGCTATACCCGTGTTGTATTCATCCATCCATCTTAATGAATGGGTTATCAGATCCAATCTCTGCATCTTTTTCCAAGCTTTTGGATCTGGGGGTCAGGCTCCTTCCCCATCCATAATCCCCTCCTGTTAACTGCAATACCTCAGATTGAGTTTGCCCCATTACATTTCATGGTGCCATCTAATATGCCCAAGAATACCGTATTATAACCTGCCAAGAGTGGTAACTGGAAAGATCAGCTCAGAAGCTGAGGATATGAGAAGGTCCTGAATAGGTCCAATTGGTCAACCGAGAGTTATGTGCGACAATTTTTGGCAGGAGGGAATGAGCCAGATGGATAAAGAGAACACAGATCTAGCACTGTGGTAAGTACATAATGTTCATATTCGGTGCTGTCTTATCTAACTCAATGAATGGGATACATTCCCCAGCTTCTAAAAACTTGAGGGCGGTTTCAATGAACGATATGCCGAAAGATGGAGCCAAAATATGCAAGGAATCTTGGCTGCATGTCCAGCTTACAGTGAGATACAAAAGTATGAACTGTAGCAGCTGTAGCAAAAACTTTTTCTGTGGGAACTCTAGCGAAGAAAAAAGTGGAAGCCTTGGCTCTGTGTGGAACTGCTAATCCTCTTATCTATAGATAAAAGCAATGCAACTGGACAGCCACCTGTAAACTCCTTGTCCCAATTCAGCCTTTGAAAGGAAATAAAAAGCTAAATTGCTTTTCTGAATTTTTTAGTCAGATGTAAATAAAATCCTCAACTGATGATGCACGTCCATCAAATGCAAGATATCTTCATCTTTATTAGAAACATTTGGAAAGAACATTACTGTTAGTCTGAAGGGACAATCTGTCCTTGTGAAAAATTAAGTGAGGGGGGGGGGGGGTTGGAAGACGAGGCTTGTATTTCAGCAATTCTTCTAGCAGAGATGACAAGCCACAAGAAAACTGAAGTCGGTGGTTTGGTCAAAGCCTGAAGCATCAGTGTGATATCCCAAGGGGGGAAATTAGATCTTTAATAGGGGATCTGAGCAGAAAAGTTCCCTTTAAGAAAGCCTTAGAAAACCTTAAATATCAAATAGGATTGTGATTTTCTGCAACATGCAAATTGGATATGGCTGCTAATTGAACTCCGATGGTTGAAAATCTGGCACCTTTTTGGAATAACCCTGTTAGAAAATCCAAAATAGAAGGAAGAGGTCACGAATAGGAATTAAAGCACTTACAGGAAGCCCAAACAGCAAATCTTTTCCACTTACCTCTGTGGACCTTTCTCATGTTAGGTTTCTGAGATGATAAAATGTGGGTAACAGCAGAGGAGAGCCTGGTATCCCAGGTCCTCACTGGAAATGAAGGAACCGTGCTGTTAATCTGACACTTTTTCAGGTCTCAGTGAGGGGTATGAAAGAGAATCCAGCATCCATGGAGGAGAGTGTTTCAGAGGCGGCCAAAGACAGGGGAGAAAATCCTGCCAAGCCAGGAGGAGGTAATGAGAATTCATGTAGCCTTGCACGTGATGGCTTTCTGTAGAAACTTATTTATAAGGGGAAAGGGTGGAAAGGCATACAGTAGACATGGGGGCCAACTACGGACCAGAGAGCCCCTTGGTAACTGACCCTCTGGGGGAATCAGGACAAATAAGCTGCTGCAATTGGTATTCAGGTGGGAAACAAAAAGGTCACAGCACGGCTGGATGCAGCAACTGAAAATCATTGATGCCATTGCTTGGCTGAGGGACCACTCATGGCGCAGAAGAATAGATCTGCTTAGTTTGTCCACTAATACAACAGAACTCCCTGGAATGTGCATTTCTAAAAGAAAGCACTGAGAAGACAGTCTCCACTGTCATAACCTCATGGCTTTCCTCCTTGTTTGTGGATGTACAGCCATGTTGTCCATATGGATGGATATCACACTTGTGGGGAAAATTAAGAGCCCTGAAATGGGAGGAGGACTTCTCATATCCTCAAAACACTGATGTGAAAGTTGCCCTCCATTGAAGATTACTTGCCTTGGACAGTCTTCCCTTTGTAATGCCCCAACACCCCAGAAGGAAGGCATCAGTGGTGTGTGGCCATCAGGGCTGGATAGGCAAATGGTCGACACCAGGAGACAAGAGATGCTAACCACGACAGAATGTGATACTTGCATACTAGCGTGAGGCATATCAGAAGGAAGAGAGCTTGATATAACACTGACAACAGAACTGAAAGTGTCTGCAGTAGTACTTTCATGTAATACCTTGCTTGCTGACCAGAACAACTGAATCAAGGCAATTACCCCACAAGATGAAGAATAAGTCTTGCTGGGGGCTTGTCGGAAGACAGAAATTGTGAGACTTGAAGACAAACAGAAAGGATCATGGATTCCCGGAGTGTGGCTATCTGGGATGCCTTGTGCAGGTGGCACCCTATAAATTATATTGCCTGCGTTGGTGTCAGATGGCTTTTTGTCAAGTTTAATGTGATTTTTTTACATGCTGGGAGAACTGGTGCAAGAAGTCCTTGCACCAGATAAGCTGATTCTCGTGGGAGTGGTAAGGAGCAAGTTGTCCAAGTATGAAAACACCTGGAGCCCCCTGCAGACTTAGGTAAGCTGCAGTAACTGTGCCACGCATTTGGTACACAACTTGGGGGCTCTGGTGAGACCAAAGCGCAGTGTTCTAGGAAATCTAAGCAGAAATGGTCTGTTCTGTCACCGCCTTTCCCAGAGCTCTGGGGTGAAAGGAGACAATAGTTGCTCTGATTTCCTAATGGCTTTAGTCTTGTCAAGGTAAAAATCTTAGTTGTCTGTGATCATCAAGGGGAATTTAAGATTCTCTGTCATTTTGGGGTGGAGGGAAAAAGGCGGGCAGGTGGATACCCTGAGTTAAGGATAGCTCGTTGACTACATTGGGCATAAAGGAGGGGTTGGTTCTCAGGGTCACTCTATCCTTGTGAAAGATGAGGAAGGGGAGAGTTGCCATGAGGGCCTGGAGCAATGACACTCTTCTGGCTGATGTCAGGGCCACGAGTAGTTTTCCAGGTAAATTTTTTCAGAAATGACTTAGATGCTGGTTGAAGGGGGCAACAGTGAGCTTCTCTAAAATGTAATTTGGATGCCAAGGAGGTGGAACCGGCTTTCCTGGGGGGCCTGATGTGTAGTACTCCCTTAAGGAATAACTTTGGAGGAAGTCAGGAAGCTAGAGGGGGATCCAGAGGCGGCAGGCAGGCTGAAATAACAGCAAAGTGTGCTTTAACAGAGGAATATGCCAACCCTGCTTGCAAGAGTTCACACAGATAGGACACCACTAAAGGGACCTCACTTTGAAATGGGTCTGTCTTTGTAGACACCACATGGAGAACTCTTCCATTTAGACAAATAAGATCTCCTAGCATTAGGTTTCCTGGCCTCCTGCAGTACTGTTAGCAAGTCCTCAGTGTAAAGGTATCTAAAAGGGATCAAAATTCTACAACCCACAGGGTTAGATTCAGAGATTCCAGATGGGAATGGATTAGGAATCCCTTGTCCTGTGTAAGAAGGTCCACTCTGTGAGGTAACTTGTGATGATTGCCCCTGGCTAAATGCTGGAGGAGGGGGAACCAATGCTGTCTTGGCCAAAAGGGAGTCACCAACAAGATGTTTGGTTTGTCCTGAGCAGGGCGCTTTTTGAAGTAATGGGAAAGGTGGAATACATACAGAAACTTCCCCTTCCATGAGAGTGAAAAGGCATCTGTTTATCCTTGCTAAAGGGCTGGGTACCCTAGTGCAAAACAGTGATAGCTGTCTTTTCAGAGGGGAGGCCGCCAGATCTATTTGTAGTGTACCTCATATCTGTGGACAACGTCCAGAAACATATCACTGAGAAGCATCCATTGGTGGAATTGTGACATGGACCTGCTCAAGATGTCTCCCTGAATGCTCTGAGCTTAAGGGATATAAACTGCCTGCGGGGAGATTCCGTGTTGGGCTGCCAGGTTCCAGGCTTGGACAGAAAGTCTGTAAAACAAGTAAGATTTGGTTCCACCCTGTTTGTTCATATATCACAGAAAGAACAGTTGTGTACACTTACCATAAATGTAGATGTTCTAGTGTATTCACTGTAGCAGTCATTACATTTGGGTAATCCTGCTGGCAGGTTGCCCCCAGTCGGCCTGAACTCCAGAGTCCTGGGTCCTGCGTCGGCTGCTGTCGCCCCTTCCCTGACGTCAGGTCATCAGGGGTATAAAAGAAGCAGCAGACGCCATTTTCTTTAGTTTTTCTTGCCCCAGATGTCAGGTGCCCCCTAAAAGATTAGCCACAATATATATATATATATATATATATATATATATATATATATATATATATATATATATATATAATAACATGCACCAATATAATTTTACCTTCATCTACAAGCAAATTTACCAAATAGGTTGTATAAATCAGAGAAGGAAAGACAGGTTCCAGCAGAAGAAAAGGGGGATGGCGGGTGGGTAACCTGGACTGCAACAGTGAATACACTCGAACATCTACATTTATGGTAAGTGTACACAACTGTACTATGTTCTTCATGTTTCACTGTTGCAGTCATTACATTTGGGTAGAGTCCCAAAGCTATGGTTGGGAGGCTGGAGCTAAACAGCATTAGGAGCGGCTATGAGGCCCTGCAGAACTGCAGTGGCAAAGCCTGCCCTGGATTTAGAGTAGAGTGGCAGATGATAGTGCTTTGTAAAGGTGTGCACTGAACTCCAAGTAGCAGTCTCTAAAATGTCCTTGGTAGGTACTCCCCTGAGAAAGGCTGCTGAAGTGGCTGCAGCTCTGGTTGAATGTGGCCTAATGCCCTTAGACACTGGCTTGCCATGGTGTACATAGCAGAAACGAATGCAGTGGCCTATCCACTTTGAAATAGTCTCCTTTGAGGTAGCCTTTCCTTGTGATCCTGCAGCATATGTCACTAATAATTGCTCTGTCTTTCTGAAAACTTTGGTTCTGTCCAAGTAGAAACTAAGCTGTCTGTGTACGTCCAAAGAATGCAGAATTCTCTCCCCCTTGTTCTGTGGATTTGGATAAAAAGTTGGCAGGTGAATAGTTTGGTTAAGAGCCACAATGGACACCACCTTAGGCATAAATGTTGGGTTTGTCCTCAGAGAGAGACTGTCTGGATAACAAATGATAAAAGGTTCTACAGCCATGAGTGCCTGTAGCTCTGAAACTCATCTTGCAGAAGTTATTAATAGGAGCAGAGCTGTTTTCCAAGACAAAAACTTTATATCAGCAGTAGCAGCTGGCTCAAAAGGAGGCAGGGTGAGTTTTTCCAAGACATAGTTGAGATCCCATGCAGGCATTGGTGATCTCCTTGGAGGCCTTACATTTTTGGCTCCTCTGAGGTACTGCTTTAATAAGGGATGAGAGAAGATTGGTGGCTCTGCATTGTAATGAGCCAAAATGGCAGACGCATGAATTTTAATAGATGAAAAAGATAGGCCTTTGTCCAGCATCTCAGTTAAGTATTGCAAAATCTGAGGAATATTTGACACAGCTGTATCAGTTCCTTGTGCCTGGTTCCAAGCACAGAATCTCTTCCATTTTCTAGCATAAGATTTTCTAGTACTAGGCCTTCTGGCTTCCAAAATGACATCCATCACAACTTTACTGAGAGGTGTGTTTTGTATGACTACAATATCCACCATGCTGCCAGGTTTAAAGTCCTGAGTAGGCTGTGCAGGATCTGATTGTTTTGCTGGGACAGTATACAAGGTATTTGAGGTAAGCTCCAAGCTGGGCATTGAGACAAGTTCCTTAGTATTGGATACCAGTACTGGCGGGGCCAGTATGGGGCAATTAGTATCATCTTTGGCTTCTCCTGTCTGACCTTTAGGAGTACCTTGGGGAGGAGAGGCAGAGGGGGAAAGGCATACACTGATAGGTTTTCCAGCTGAAAGATAGGGCATCCACTTTCCATGCTTGTCTGTGATAAATCCTTGTGCAGAATCTTTTTAGTTGGTAGTTGTGAGGGGAGGCAAATAGATCTATGTCTGTGCATCCCCATTTCCTTGTTATCATGCTGAAGACTTGTGGATCCAGCTGCCACTCGTGGGGATCCATGAGGTTTCTGCTTAGTCTGACAGAGTATTTTTTCCTTCCTGGCAGGAATTGTGCCTGCAGATGTACTAGTCTGCAAAGGGGGCAAGAATGTGTGCCCCCTGCTTGTTGATATACCATATGACCGTGGTTGTTGTCTGTCTTTATCAGTAGTTGTCCTGGATGAAGTAGGTCCTTGAAGGCTGTTAGGGCATTTTGAACAGCTAGCATCTCTTTTTGATTGATATGTAGATGCATTTGGTTTGAGGTCCATGTGCCCTGAATGCATCTTCCTGCCATGTGGGCCCCCCGGACATAATCTGAAGCATCAGTTGTTAGTGTCTGCCTGGCTGGGGGTAATGTGAATGGCTGTCCCTTGTTTTGGTGACAAGCCTTTGCCCACCATCGAAACTCCTGTTGCAGGCAGGGAATGAGAGTAATCATAGTTTCCAGGCTGTGGCAATGTTGAGTCTAAGCACTTTTTAAGTACCACTGAAGTTTCCTCATATGCAGTCTAGCATATGGAATTAGTAAGATGCAGGATGCCATGAAGCCCAAAGCCTGCAGAATTTTTCTTGCAGATAACCGGGCCTTTGTTGCCAACATTTTGAAATAGGTAGTCAGTTGCCTTTGTTTGTCTGTTGTGAGATAAGCCATCTGGGCAGTTGTATTTAAGCTTGCACCCAGGAATATTATCTCTTGACAGGGTACTAGTTTTGATTTTTTTTCGTTGACTGCGTACCTAGGCATGTTAGAAGTCTTTTTACAAATGCCAGATGCTGTAGAAGAATGTCCTTGTTCTCTGCTTGAATTAGACAGTCGTCCAAGTAAGGATATATTTGTATTCCTCTTTGTCTGCAGAATGCAATTACTGGTGCCAGGCACTTTGTAAAGACCCTGGACGCAGTAGATAAGCCAAAGAGCAGTGCAGAGAATTGGTAATGTATTGAGCCAGCCTTGAAACTGAGGTATCTTCTGCATATTTGTCTGATTGGGACATGCAGGTATGCCTCTTTTAGGTCTAAATTCACAAGCCAAGCATTCTTGCCCAGCATGGGCAGAAGCTGCTGCAAAGTCAACATCTTGAATTTTGGTATATACAGGAATGTGTTCAGAATAGATAGGTCCAGTATTGGCCTCCAGGCCTTGTCCTTTCTGGGTACCAAGAACAGTAGAGTAAAATCCTTGTCTCTGGTACTTGTTGAATGGCCCCCATGTCCATGAGGGATGAGACTTGTTTTTGTGCCTCTGCCCATTGATTTTCTGGCAGATCTGGCCAGCCGTTTGCCTTTGGCAGAGTATGGAAATGGAACTTGTAGCCTTGTGACACGATATTTAGAACCCACTTGTCCTGGGTTCTAATGTGCCAATTTTGAGAAAAAAGTGCTAATTTTCCCCCTAAGGGTGCTGCCAGGAGATAAGTGCTTGGTGCAGTCGGGGGGAAGTCATTGGGACTGTTTTCTCTATGGTTATTTGTCTTCTCCAACTTTGGAGGTAGAAGCACCTCATTGCTTTGACCTGTATGAACCTTGAGCCTGGGATCTGCCTCTAGGGTGTCTGGATCTGCCCCTTTGAGGTCTGTCTGACACAGGAAAGGACCAATTCTTTGTTGGCCAATGCCTACTAAACCTAGGTGGCTGTACTTGTAAAAAAATCTTTTACAGTTTGTATAGATTTAGTTTTGTCCTCCATTTTCTTTAACACCTCTTCTGCCTTAACACCAAACAAAGCATCATGCTGTAAAGGTGCATCTAATAATCTAACTTTGACATGATCAGGCAGATTTTGTTCCTTTAACCAAGCATGCCTCCTAATTACAGAGCCTGTAACTGCGGCCCTGCAGGAGGCCTCCAAAGAATCAAAACCACATTGCAAAGTATGCTTTCCAACTTGTTCAGCTGCATGCAATAAATCATGCATTTCCTTGTTTTCTGCACATTCAGAGTTTAACAACATTTTCTGTTTAAGCAATGCAATGACATGTTGCTGATATTTGAGCATATGAAACTGACAGTTTAAGGCCCTTATAGCCAAGGTAGCAGATGTGTAAATCTTTTTTCCCATTCTATCCAGTACCCTAGAATCTCTGTCAGAGGGGGTAGGGTTTTTTGCAGCGGAAGCCTCAACTCCTTTGGGACCCTGAAAAATAGTTTCTGGGTCTGCAGCAGGGTTTTTAAAAAGGAATTTATGAGAGTCAGGAACCCTGTAATATCTGTCAGGCTTAACAGGAGCGGGAGGTAAGGAGTCAGGGGTAAGACTAGACTCCGAAAACACATCATCTACAATATCTAACACAGGTGGAATGGCTAGTGGCCTGTGTTGAGGTAGTAAAAGGAAATCCCTGAGCCTCTTTTTAGATTCTGAAAAATCTTGGCTCTCCCAGTAGAAATGCTCCCTCATGGTATGCAAGGTTTCCCCAAAAGAATAGTCCTCTGGAGGAGAAGCTGAAGGTATAAATTTCTTCAGCATCAGAATCCTCATGGGGGGGAAGAGAATATTCCTGTTCAGAAGAGGAATCAGAAGAAATGGAAACCTGATCTGAAGATTCATAGTCCGTCTCTTGCCTAGGCCTCTTATCAGGAGGGGGATGGGAACCCCTGATCAAGGTAATCACATTTTGAGCATCTGTTTTTTGGGCATAGAGGCCTGACCTCCTGGCTCTTGAGTTTGTTTCTTTGCTTTAGAAGGTGCTTTAGTCTTTGCCTTTGAAGCTGAAGTCGGTTTAATGTAAAGATGTTTAGGTCTGAATGCACCCTCAGAAGCCGGTGCCTGCTCAGCGGCTCCGGACCCATCTGAAGGAATAGTATCCAAGGCTCCAATACTTTGAGTTTCCAGCAGCATGGCCGACTCCACATGGGAGTCGATAGCGGCCTGCGACTCTAAAGTAGCGGGCGTCAGGGGCTGCAAAAGCACCTCACTGAGAACCGGCGACTGGCTTAGGAGAAGCTTCGTCATCGGTTTTGGGCCTCGGTTGCCTATCTCTCTCCTTTTTCTTTGCACTTTTTGTGAACTCTGGTAGTCGGATGGCTATCCAACGACATTTCTGGATAATTAAACCGGCGTCCAAAATAGTTTAAAGCAAAATCATACCGACGCTTAATAGTGCGTTGGTTAAATCTAGCACAAAATCGACAACCAGAAACGTTGTGATCAGGGCCTAGGCAAGGAATACAGTAAGAATGAAAATCCTTATGAGTTATTTGCTTTCCACAAGAAATACAATTTACTTTTTCTGACATCGGTCTGGAGCAAGAAAAAAGTTTCCCCAGCGGGGTAATTAGCTTTATTGAAGACTTCGGATCTGAAACTCGAACACGAAAATCTCAGGAGTCGGCCGACCGGCACTTGCGAACTGCTTCTGCTTCGGGCACTGCGCAGCAAGAAAGACTAAAGAAAATGGTGTTGGCTGCTTTTTTTATATCCCTGACGACCTGACGTCAGGGAAGGGGCAACAGCAGCCAACGCAGGACCCAGGACTTTGGAATTCAGGCTGACGAAGGGCAACCTGCCAGCATGATTACCCAAATGTAATGACTGCAACAGTGAAAAACGAAGAACATCGGTAGTGTTGTCTGTGAACAGTTTCAGGGGACCTTGTTTTAGAGTATGAAGGAAAGCTGTCAGGGCAAATAGGATAGTTCTCATTTCCCTGATGTTGATGTGTTCCCACCTAAATGCGTGTAACCAGGTACCCTGCACTTTCAGGCTGCCCAAAGTAGCCCCTCAGCCTAGATCTGAGGCATCTGTGTACATTTCCTGGATTGGGCCAAGGGATTGTAATGGAAGCCCTGGGATGAGTGTAACTTGGTTCAACCACCACAGAATCTCCTTCCTTAGTCAAGGAAGGAAGGGTATACTAAAGTCCAAGGGGTGTGAGTGTTGGGTCCATGTGGACTTAAGGTACCACTGCAGTTTTCTCATGTGGAGTCTTGTCAGAGGCAGCATGGGTATAGTGGAAGACATAAACCCCTACGTCACGAGATGGGTTGCCAACTGGCTTACAGACAGAACTCACACGGCAAGAATAGCGGGCTCCAGGTCCGACTCTAAACCAGTCACAAGTGGTGTCCCACAAGGCTCGGTCCTGGGACCCCTACTGTTCGGCATATACTTCTCAGAAGTACAGGCAAACACAGGAGGACTATGGCTAACCAAGTTCGCCAATGACTGCAAACTGGGAGCCATAATTGACTCACCAGCTGACAGACATTCTGCAAAAGGGCCTTACTGAAACGGACACCTGGTGTCAAAGTCATGGTCTCAAGCTAAATGCCAAAAAATGCATAGTCATCCCATTTGGGAAGAACAAAACACCCATGAATTACCACATAGGTGGCAGCCCCCTTAAAACAGAAGAGGTAATAAGAGATCTGGGGACCCAGGTAGATAGTAATCTCTCCTTTGACAAACATATTGCCGAAGTAGTTAGGAAATCCCTCTATGGAGCCCATCTAATTACTAAAGGGATCGTATCTAGAAATAAAGAGGTTATAGTGCCCCTCTACTTGTCACTCATCTGACTCATCATAGAGTACAATGCCTCGTTTGGGATGTACCTCACAAGACACTTCCAACAGCTGGAAAGACCACAAAAGTACCTCACCAAGAGAATTACTGGTCTCATACATATGTCCTATGCAGCCCGACTTGAAAAACTCCAGCTGTACTCAGTGGCATATCGCCTACTCAGAGGTGATCTCTGCCTGACTTACAAAGCCATGTCCAACTCAGAATTGATGGACATGCTCCACCTAAAGAAATCCAAGTCACTGCGAGCCACTCGCTCAAGTGAGCTAAACCTCGCCACAAAAATAAATAGAACATGCTGGAGGGATAGATTCCTGTCACAGAGAGTCCCCATGCTTTGGAACAAAATTCCTAACTACATTAGGCAGAGCCCCTCACTAACGCTCTTCAAGAGAAAAAACATAAATCCACACTGCTGTTCGGTAACAAAGGCTGTCCTCCTCCTCGTAATTCCAAAGAACGAGCGAACCCGTACAAGTAAATTAATGAAAAGTTTAATAACTCGTAAAACACATAGTGACAACCAGAAAAAGATTAAGCGCGCTTTCATCTCGTAACTCGAGACTTCATCAGAATCATCTGTTCATTTAAAAAACATCATGCTTAAATAATCTTACATTCATTTCCATTGGTTGTTTCTGACACTCAAATCAATTAATGCATTTTTACATTTTACTTATGTTATATTATAGCGTTGGTAAAATACCCTATTGAAAAATACATAAGAAAAATACATAATGAAATACCCCATTTAAAATGCCATATTAAAAAATATATATCTAATACAAGCAAACTGTGGTTTAGACTCACTATTCTAAACACTTGTATAGGAATGTGGTATAGTGAAGCAATATTGTAGTATAAAGTATACTTCATTAAAACCTCTGTATTAAAATATAAACATATGTATATTATCTATATTAATAAATATGTATAAATAAGATAAAAATGTAATAATGACAAAGTGGAATATATATATATATATATATATATATATATATATATAAATAAATAAATGAATAAATAAAACTCATAAGAGAAACCTTGACGAGTGGATGGGTAACAGAAAATACACCCTTGGGATCACTTCATTGGCTCAGTTAATTAATCAGTGGGGCGACGAAAGCTGACACACTTTGTCTAGGCTTATAAATGCCCTCGGGCAGATAGCCTAGTACCTACCTATGAACCTATATGACCCAGTAGTCTGAGACACTGTTGGGCTGTCAAGGCACTTGTTTTGAGAACGGAGGCCAGATACTGCCTCAGGGTTTCCACGTTTTGGGGTGGGAGGAATGTCCTCATGACATCTGTCCTTACCCTGCAGCCTAGGAAAACTTGGTCCTGGGAAGGACTCAGGTTGGACTTGGGGAAGGTTATGTTGAATCCCAGTGCCTTCAGGACTGAGATAACTTGGTGGAGTTGGTTCTGAAGGGATCTGGAACATACTGCATGAATCAGGAGGTCGTCCAGGTATGGAAAAATTTGGATCCCTTGGACCCTGCAATAAGCAACCACTGGAGCCAGACACTTGGCAAAGACCCTTGGAGCAGTAGAGAGTCAAGGTCGAGAACTGAAAATGTAAGAAACCAACAGCAAAGCCAAATACTTCCTGTAGATGGAAATTATAGGGATGTGAAGGTAGGCATCCTTTATATCCAAGGTGGCTAAAAATCCCTGAGGTATCAGTAAAGGAAAAAGGGTCTGAAGAGTAAGCATATGAAAGGTGGGTACCTACAAAAAAAGACTGAGGTGAGAGAGATCCAGGATCGGTCTCCAAGGTCCATCCTTCCTGGGAACTAGCAAGAGTCTTAAACAGAATCCCCTTCCTTTTTCTGCCAGAGGAACACAGCTGTATGGTACCCTGTGAAAGGAGGCTGTCTATGACTGACTGGAAAAGGGAGAAGTTGATCTCTGGGTGGCTGGGGAATCCCTCTGGGAGAAGAGGAAATGATCCAGGTCATAAAGTAACCTTTTTCTATGATGGAAAGGTCCCACCTGCCTGAGGTAATGCTTTGTCACACTGAAGACAGTGAGAGAGCCTTAGAGACAGAGGAATGGAGTCGGGGGGGGGGTGCAGTGAAGGCAGGTAGTCACAAGCTACCTGCCCTGTCCTGAAAGGGGGGTTTCTGGGCAGGAATTTGAGCAGGCGTAAAAGGGGTCTGCTGTTCCCTAGTGCCTCTTCTTGCCCTAGCATGGGAAGCTGGGGCAGACTGTTTCTTAATAAACTGGGTCTTTAAGCTTGGAAAGTGAGTCAGGAAGGTCAGCTAAAAGCTTGGTGGCCTGGGTCAAAAGAGCCAAGGCATATTTGGACATATGCGTCTGGTAATTTACTCCCCTAAAGGTCAGGGTAGCAGAAGTATATACCTTCTTACCAAGACACTCCATGGCCTTACTGTCCTTGTCTGTGGGGAAAGACAGAGGTAGAAGGAAGTAGTTTGGATGGCTTGTCTGCTGAAACTGAGACAATGGCAGGGTCAGCAACAGGGCATTTTATCAAAAAATGTTGCCCTTCAGGGACTTTGTAAAACCTGTCAAGCCTTCTAGGGACAGGTGGTTGTGAATCAGGATTAACACAGGCAGCATTAAAAGCAGCCAAGGTAGCCAGTAACACTGGAGGAATTGCAGAAGGAGCAAGGCTTTCCATCTGCAGACGCTCATAGTATCTTTTTTGGACCTCTGACATTTCAGAAGAATCCCACTGAAAATGTTCCCTCATTTTAGAAATTGTCTCCCCAAAGGTGAGATCCTCTCCTGGGGAGTCAGCCTTAGCAGATTCGTCCTCTGGAGAAGCATACTCAAGAGGAAATGGCATCTGAGAGACATAAGAGAGAGAAGCCTCTGAAGAGGAGTCTGAGGAGTCCCCTCAGCTTCAGGTTGGATAACTTTCTCAGCCTGAGGCATGGGATTGCTAGGAGGAGGACCAGCCTTTGGAGAACAGGCATGGCAGGCCTTAGGGCCATAAAGGCATTAAATAGGATCTGTGAAAAAGCCTGCCAATCAGGTTGGCTTTCAGCAGGAGGGGAGAGGTATTTTGTTTTGTGTTTCTTTTTAAATTGAAGGCCTATAAGGCATAGGCCCTAAGGAAGGCCTAGATTCTGTTTGTTGGGAAGCAGTGGAAGGGCCTATCTGGGCAGCCATAACAAGCTGAGGTTCCCCCTTGTCGTCGTCAGCAGGTGACATCTGCAAGCCCTCCCCGGACGTGCCTTCTGCCCTAGGTTCTGCAGCTTCCAGACAGGTACCAGCAAATACCCGTTTCGGCAAACTCTGAACATTCCTCCAGGCGAGTCAGGTGGAGGAGAGGCAGCAGCAGCAAGCTGAGACCTGGAAACTTTGGCCCTCTTTTTGGGTGATTCTATGGACTGACTGGATGACCCTTTCATCCCTAAAGTTAAGTGTTAAAGATGCCAGTTCTCTAAGAAAATGTTAAAGGTGTGCAGATGACTGCATAGTGTCTTAGGGATGAAAGCCTGACAAATCGTACAAGTAAGATGGTTGTGAGTAAGCCCTAGAAAGAAAAGTCACTGTTCACTGGCGACCTTATGGGGGATCTGACTACCTCACCTGCACTTTCCCTTCCTGGATGACATGTAACCTAAACAGACATGCAGTCACAAAAAGGAATCAGAAACAGCCCCATTGAGATATTTATCTTAGAAACTTGAAAATCCGACAGCGAAGACAGCAGGAAGCACTGACGTTTGAATAGCGGCAGAGACGTTCTGAGGAAAGGTACGTGCAGAGATCACATTTATGGCCCACGCTCCCTAGGCCAATATCAGACACCCCACATACCTAGCAGTTACTACAAACTTTTGTATACTGGCCAGACATTCAGGCAGCAAGCAGAGGATAACCCAAGAGTTTGGAATACTGCAACATGAGAACAAAAGGACATCCTTGAGTAAGTTCCGGACTCTATCTGGTCTGGTGGGACTTCTTGGATGACTCTTTTGTCGAGCAGCTTTTGTACTTGAATGGCTGCCCATTCCCGCCGACTGGGTGGAACGTCAGGGATCTCATTGATTGTGGGAACGGGTTGGGAAAAAGGGATAAGATAGCCCCTGGATATTATGTTCTGCACCCACTTGTCATTTTTTATATTTAGCCAGGTGTGTAGGTGCAGAGACCATCGTCCCCCGACTGCCTTTGGGACAAAGCAATCGGGCCTCCCTTCAGGATTGCTGGAAAGACTTTCCAAAGAATGTTCCTCTGGAGCGCTGGTTTTCTGGACCTCCTCTGCCACGAGGGCTGTGTCATTACTGTTCCCCCCTCTACTTCTGGAGGAACTCTCACCACTAATTTCCTGGAATGAACTCTGCGATTTTCTGAAACACATCTTTCTGCTGCCCCTTTGACCTTTAGATAGGGTCTTTGAGGCGTGAAAAAAACTATGCCTACTGCAGACAGGGCCTTACCTTCCTGTTCACACCTTGTCAGTGTCTCTTTCATTTTAGGCCCAAAAAGGGATGATCCAAAGGGGCATTCACGAAGGAAGACTTAAAAGGCCTCACAAAGTTGCAAAGGCATATACAGCCCTGCTTCCTCACAGATATGCCTGAACCCACTGACCTGCACACATTCCACCTGCTGTACAGGAAATGAGACACATGGAAGCATTAGCGACAGAATTGTACGATGACAGCTGGGAAGAAACTATCTCGTGACCCCTCAGCTACTGCTCCTTCACGGGAATCTGAAAGCTCTTTGATCAGATCCCTCTGCAACCTAATGAAATGAGCCAGGTAATTCAGGGACCATAAAGCATAGGTTTACTGATGAAAAGACAAGCTTCCCATACCTAGCAATCATCCTAGAATCTCTATTAAGAGGATGGATAGTGGAACTAGTCAGAGAGTTCCTTTTTGGCTGCTACAGTCACAGCCATGGCATCTACTGCAACCTCCTTGGTCCAAAACTTTTTGTCTAAAGGGGACGTAATGAATTTATTTGGTATCCGAGGTGTAGGCTCAAGAGAATCTGGTCTCTCCCATGCCTTCTTAGAAATTAACTCAATACGTTTATCCAAAGGCAGAGTCACCCAAGAGGAGAAAGGTTGAGGACCAAAGACCTTTAGGTATACTGACTCCTTCAGAGAAGGATTGCTGGACTGTCAGCCACCTCTCTGTTTCAATAATTCAAGGATGTCCCCAAAGGATACATCTTCAGGAGGTGACCATGGGGATCCCTCTCCTTCATCGAGGTAAGTATATGAAGTGACAGACTCCTCAGGTGAGTCTAAATGCTTCCTCTTGCAAGTCCTCTTCCTAGGGACCTCCTCGATGGGATACTCCAAGGAGGTTTCAGAAGAGGCGGGGGGGGGGGGTACCAATTCTGGTATCCTGAGGCCAAGGTTTTCACTGTTCCTGTGGAAGAGATGGCCCAGAAGGAAGACACTCCAGCTGAACGGGGGGGAATCCAAAGAAAACCCAGTCAGAGTGGCTGTAGAAGCCATAGCCCTCTTCAGAGCCCAGAAAGAAGTCTGCTCCTGAACAGAGTGGGTTTCCGGATCAGACAAGGAAATAGTCGGAGGTGTCACTCCCTCGGCTCCAGAAGGCAGATTCTCTGAGGAGAAGCTGGAGCTAAACTCACTTGAGCCGAAGCTCCAAGGACCAAACCGAAAATTGATAACCGATCTGTGGACCCCACCTGTGTGAAGCGGCTCAAAGTCCCCCAACTCAGACAGAGCAGAGGAACTCGAGGTGAACGTCTGAGCCGAAGGAGAAAGCCTCTGATTAGATAATGGATGGATCTGGACGTTCGAATCTCCTGACTCCAAAACGTGGAAGGAAGTCAGAGGAGGAACAGGAATTGGGGTAGGCGACTTGGTTGGATCCAAAGCCCGAAGGGTCAGATCAGCAAAAGCTTGGCCAGAGTCAGAATGCTCATATGCCTTTGTACCACTCTGTCCACATCATCTGAAGGCCTTTTGGTGGACTGAGAGGATAAGGCTGGAGACCTAGGCTTAGATCTGGAGAAGGAAATAACTTACCAATGTCAGACTATCAGTTCAATCCAATCTCGGAGCCGAAGGACCTGACTACTTTAAGGATAGTACAGCTGTGTAGACTTACCATAAATGTAGATGTTCGAGTGTATTCACTATTGCAGTCATCACACACTTGGGTTATTTGCCTGCAGGTAGCCCTCAGTCGGCCCGAATACCAGAGTCTTGGGATTTCTGCGTCGGATGCTGTCACCTCTTCCATGACGTCAGGTCATCAGGGGTATAAACATGCAGCCAACGCCATTACATCAGTTTTTCTTGACCCAGATGTCAGGGGCCCCCCAAAAAGGAAGCAATTATATGGTCCGGATCACCTCCAATAAAAAGTAAATGCCACTGCCATTAAGATACGGCTAAAAAAGAAGATAGGTAGAAAGTATAGAAAAGTCAGGAGGCTGGAGGGAGGGTAACCAGGACTGCAACAGTGAATACACTCGAACATCTACATTTATGGTAAGTGTACACAACTGTACTATGTTCTTTGTGTTTCACTGTTGCAGTCATCACACTTGGGTTGATTCCCAAAGTCGAGGAAGGGTGGAGGCAGTCAAAAAGTATTAGGGCTGGCTAGCAGGCCTTGTAAGGCTACTGTAGCAAATCCAGCTCTGGATTTAGAAAAGATAGGTAGGTGGTAAAGCTTGGTGAAGGTGTGTACTGAACTCCAGGTTGCATCTTCCAGGATGTCCCTGGTAGGGACTCCCCTGAGAAATGCTGTAGAGGGTGAGGTAGCCCTAGTGGAACAGGTTCTGATTCCCTGTGCGGTAGGTTTTCCATGGTGCTTGTAGCAGAAATGGATGCAGTGTGCTATCTATTTGGAGATGGTTTGCTTTGACATGGCCTTGCCCTCTACCCCTGTAGCAAAGCCGACTAGCAGCTGGTCAGATTTTCTGAACGGTTTAGTCCTGTCAAGGTAAAACCTAAGCTGTCTGTGCACATCCAAGGAGTGCAGGATCCTTTCCCTTTATTCTGAGGATTAGGAAAAAAGGTTGGTAAATGGATGGATTGGTTTAAAGCCACACTGGATACCACCATGGACATAAATGATGGGTTAGCCCTGAGGGAAACCCTGTCTGCATGGAAGATAATGAATGGTTCCACACCCATAAGGGCCTGTAACTCAGACACTCTTCTTGCTGAAGTGATGGCTTGAAGTAGGGCTGTTTTCCAAGAGAGGAATTTTAACTCTGCTGTAGCAGCAGGCTCAAAAGTGGTAAGCGTGAGCTTCTCTAGTACAAAGTTAAGGTCCCAGGCAGGAGTGGGAGCTCTCCTCGGGGGGTCTCAAGACTGTTATCTCCTCTCAGGAGCTGTTTGACCACAGAGTGAGAGAAGAGGGGTGGTTCAGTATTGTAATGAGCTGAGATGGCAGAGGCATGAATCTTAATGGATGAGAAGGACAGGCCTTTATGGAGCAGCTCTGCTAGATAATCTAGGATTTGATGTAAGGTGGGCATGGCTGTGTCCCTTTTCTGAGACTGTTTCAAAGAACAGTATCGTTTCCACTTTTCTGAATAGGATTTCCTAGTACTAGGCCCCCCTGGCCTCAAGGATGATATCCAGCACCTGTTGCTGAGGGTTGCTGGTGATGTATTCAGGGAATAAAGCCAGGCTGCTAGGTTCAGGGTTTGCAGCCGAGGATGCAAAATTCGGACCTCCTGCTGTGACAGCAGAGAGGGGGTCTGATGCAGGTGCCAGGGTGGCACTGTTGTCAGACTGCATAAAAGTGGGTACCAGTGCTGGCATGGCCAGTCTGCTGAAATAAGGATTGTCCTTGGCCTGTCCTGTTTCATCTTAAGTAGTACTTTCGAGAGAAGGGGCAGAGGGGGAAAAGCATAGATTGAGAGATTTTCCCATGTAAAGAATAGGGCATCCACTTTCTATGCTTGGCTGTGGGGAGTTCTGGTGCATAATTTGCTCAATTGATGGTTCTGGGGGGAAGCAAAGAGGTCCAGCTCTGGTGTCCCCCACCTGTGGATTAGAAGCTTGAATGAACTGGGTTCCAGTTTCCACTCATGCAGGTCCACTAGATTTCTGCTTAAGTCGTCTATCAGTGAATTTTGTTTGCCAGGCAGGAATTGAGTTTGCAGGTGCACTTGGTTTCTCAAGGCTGTGTTCCACCTGCATAGTGGGTAGGAATGAGTTCCCCCTGCTTGTTTATGTACCACATGACTGTGTTGTTGTCTGTCTTTATCAAGAGTTGTCCTGGAAGGATAAGGTATTTGAAGGCTGTCGGAGCATTCTGTACAGCTAACATTTCTTTTTAATTGATATGCAGGTGCATTTGTCCTGGGCTCCATTTGCCTGCCATGTGAGCCCCCCATGCACAGTCTAATGCGTCTGTTGTCAGGGTTTGGGCGGCGGGGGGTTGAGTGAAAGGGAGTCCCTTGTGGTTGCAGGCCTCTGCCCATTAAAGGAACTCTGTCATTAGGCAAGGAATGATCGGAATTCACTGTTTCTAGGTCCTGAGAATGTTGACACCACAGACTTTTTAAGTACCACTGAAGTTTACTCATATGCAGTCTTGCATATGGAATTAGGAGAATGCATGAGGCCATGAACCCTAGGGCTTTCAGTATTTTTCTTGCAGATAGCTGGGTTTGGGTCGCCAGTAGTTTGAAATAATTTGTCAAATAAACCTGCTTTTCTGGAGTGAGGAATGCCATCTGGGAAGTTGTGTTCAAGCTTGCTCCCAGGAATACAATTTCTTGGCTGGGTACCAGATGTGATTTCTTTTCGTTGATGGTATACCCCAGAGAAGTTAGGAGTCTCTCTACAAATGTCAGGTGCTGAAGTAGCAATTCCTGACTGTCCGCCTGAATCAGGCAATTGTCCAAGTATGGGTAAATTTGAATGTTTCTCTGCCTGCAGTATGCAATGGCTGGAGCCAGGCACTTTGTGAATACCCTGGGTGTAGTAGATAAGCCAAAGGGAAGCGCAGAGAACTGATACTGCATAGAGCCTGCCCTGAAACGTAGATATTTCCTGCAAGATTCCCTTATGAAGATGTGCAGGTAAGCTTCTTTTAAATCTAGGGTGACCAGCCAGGAGTCCTTGGCTAGCGTAGGGAGCAGCTGTTGGAGTGTAAGCATTTTGAACTTTGGTACCACCAGGAAGGTGTTGAGAACTGACAGATCCAGGATAGGGTGCCAAGAGTTTTCTTTTCTGGGCACCAGAAACAGTCTGGAGTAGAAACCCTGTCCCCTTTGCTCTGTCGGAACAGGTTTATACTGAGAAGAGAAAGTACTTGCTTTTGGGCCTCTGCTCACTGGTTTGGGGGAAAGTCTGGCAATCCGCTTGGGGTTGGCAGCGAATGGAGGTAGAATCTATATCCCTGGGATACAATGTTTAAGACCCAACGGTCCTGGGTAATGTATTCCCAGTTTTTTGCATGCAGGGTGTGTTTTCCTCCTAGGGGTGCAAGTACTTGGGCATGGCTGGGAAGGATGCAGGAGAAGTCATTGTGAACTTTTTCCATAAGAGGGTGGCTTACCACTCCGTTTTTGAGGTGGGAGCACTCCATTGTTTAGATATGTGCATACACTGAGATTGTAGTCTTTGTGGTCTGTTCCCCCTGGATTCGGACTGAGAAGGCCTGGGAGGGAATGGAAAGGACCAGTTTTTCAAAGGCCAATGCCTACTGAATCTAGGTGGCTGTACCTGTAAGAAATATTTAACAGTTTGCATAGATTTAGCTTTTTCCTCCATCTTTTTAAGGACTACTACTGCTTTTGTGCCAAACAAGCATTCTTGATTTAATGGAGCATCTAGTAAGATTGCTTTGTTATGATCTGGCAAGATTTGTTCCTTCAGCCAAGCGTACCTTCTCAGAACAGACCCAGTGACAACAGCCCTGCAAGATGCTTCTAAGGCATCAAAACCACACTGCAAGGTATGTTTACCAACTTAGTTAGCAGAATGCATTAACTCTTGTAAATCTTTATTTTCTGCACAATCAGGAATCAACAACATTTTTTTATTTAATTAGTTCCATAACATGCTGCTGGTACTTCAACATGTGAAACTGGCAATTTAAAGCCCTGATGGCAAGAGTTGCAAAGGTATACACCTTCTTACCCAATCTGTCTAAAGCCCTAGAATCCCTGTCCAAAGGGGTAGGGTTTTTGGCTGTTAGCCTTAATACCTTTAGGTCCCCTGGGAAATGGTCTCTGGATCTGCAGTATGATTTTTAAAGAGAAATTTGTGAGAGTCAGGTACTTTATAGTACCCGTCAGGCTTTTTAGGAGCTGGAGGTAAAGTATCAGGGGTAAGACTTGACTCCATGATGACATCATCTGCAATATCCAGGACAGGGGGTATAGCTAGAAGCATGGGCTGAAGCAAGTCTAAAAATTCCCTGAGTCTCTTTTTTGACTGAGGGTAGTCCTGGCATTCCCAGCGGAAATGCCTGTCTTAGGGAATGCAAGGTTTCACCAAAAGAAAAGTCCTCTGGAGGGGAGGCAAAGAGAATGGAATCCTCTGCATCTGAATCCTCATAGGTGGATAAGGGTATGTCCTGGTAATCAGAGGGGTCAGAGTCATCGGACTCATGGTCTGTAGAATCAGAAAGAAAATCAATTCTTTGTCTGTTAGAGGGGGAAGGCTGGCTTCCCCTAATTAAAGTAATAAGGTCTTCAGCCATTCTAAGCATTTGTTTTCTGAGGCATGGAAGCTTGAGAATGTGCTTTGGTCGTCGGTTTCCTAGGCATAGTGCGAAATTTGGGCCTGAGAAATTCTGCAGTTTTAGTAAAAAATTAAATATTCGGTTTAATATGATCAGAAGGCCTGAATACACCCCTCAAAAGCCGGTGTCTGCACAGAGGCTCCAGATCCATCCAAGGTAGAGACGAGGCAAATTTTTTTCTATTAAGTGATAGCACAGGTAATTTTAAAGCTCCCCCTAACTCTGAAAACACAGACCCTTTGCAGAAGTATACATGAATGCCATGTACAACCACTTAAACAACTGCATAGAAACGGCAGTACCTGACCGAACTAAACCCATGTCTAGCAGGAAAAAAAAGTCATCCTAGTGGACCCCTGGCATACATAGACTATACAACAGAAGGAAGAAATTCCTGTCTAGAAGTAAGAGAAGGGTGCAAAACAGAGAAAAAAAATCCTCATTAGTCTCAACAGGCAAATCATGGAAGTAGTCAAGTCTTCAAAAGTTAAAATACAAGACTAAAATAGTCTCCCAAGCAAAGGGTAACCACAAAGCATTTTTCAGTTATGCCCAAAAACGTAAGGGAAACACTCAACAATGTGCCGAGTTGGCTGTAGATGGCACTACCTATACTCAGCCAGAAGAAATAGCAAACCTGCTGGCAGATACATTCAGCTAAAATTTCACCCCCAATCACCTCTGGTCACTCCCCATGAAATATCCTCTCTCATTCCTTTGCCTGTTATCACAAAAGAACAGGTAGTCACTGCCCTCTCCAAAGCTAGAAACAAGGTATCAATGGGCCCTGATGGAATGCCAGGGTGTCTATCAAGTAGCTTGAAACATGACCTTGCAAACCAACTCGGATCTCTATTTAATCAGAATCTCCAGACAGGCTTTGCCCCAGTAGAGTGGAGGACAGCAACAATCATCCCTCTGCACAAAGGAGGACCATCAGTGGACCCAGGAAACTACCGAACCATAAGTCTGACTAGTCCTCCTATGTAAGGCTATGGAAAGGATGATCGTGGACCTGATTAACAACACAGGAAATATCCAGACTCTCTAGACTTGACCCAGTTTGGCTTTGTCACAGGCAGGTCCTGCCTGCTCAGTCTGGTGGACGACTCTGAGAAAGTTACCAAGGCCATGGATGAGGGTAAATCAATGCATACCACCTACCTTGACCTGCCCAAGGCATTTGACACAATACACCACTCGGGTATTATAGATAAACTCATAAAACTGGGCATAAACCTCTACATCACCAGATGGATAGCCAAATGGGTCACAGATAGGACACGTTATTAGAGTGGGGGAATCCACATCCAGCAACAGGCCAGTCACAAGTGGAGTACCACAAACCTCAGTGCTCGGCCCCCCTCTTGTTTAAGATATACTTCTCAGATGTCAAGGTAAATGTAAATGGCCTTTAGCAGACCAAGTTTACTGATGACTGCATGTTGGGGGCAGTCACCGACTCCCCAAAAGATGTTGATATCCTAAAGAAAGGACTGACAGACTAATGACTGGTGTCAGACCACAGCCTCAAAATTAATGCACATAAGTGCAAAATAATATCTGTTGGGAAATCGAGTACCCCTGCAAATTATGACATTGATAGCACCACCCAAGAGTGGGCCCAGTGGCGAGAGAGCTGGGTACTCTAAGTAATCTGAACTTTGACCATCAAGTGCCCATGGTGGTTAGGAAATCCTTCTATGTGGCTCAGCTTATGAGTAAGGGCATGGTATTCAGATCTAACAATGTTATAGTACCACTGTGCTTGGCCGTCATCAGAATAATCTAATACAATGCACCCTTTGGCATGCACCTCACCAGGCACCTGCAACAGTTTGTGTGTCCACAGAGGACTCTCACCAAAAAAATACAGGGCATAACCAGCATGTCATATGTGGATCAAGTAAAAGCCCTATCACTGTATTCCCTTTCCTACAGATGACTGAGGGGTGATCTATGCCTGACTTTCAAGGAAGTCTCCGACTCAGACCTAATGAAAATGTTCCACATTCACAAAACTAACTGCACAAGGGTTACCTGCTCCAAGGATCTAAACCTAATCTCTGACATGAATATATCATGCTGTAGACAGAAATGTGTGTCCCAGACATTGCGCCTCCTCTGGAACAGGCTTCCTTATTCATGTGAAGCAGCGCCCTTCCCTGTCCATCTGCAAGGGCAATCTGGGCCACTGGATGGAAAATCGCAAATTCACTCCTGGGGTGGTGCCCATGTCTCCTATGGACAGAGGCTGTCTGTAAAAATCGTCAAAACCCCACTTGCTGACCCTTGTTATCTTTCATCTAATTGGGTAAAACTGGCTAGGCTTGTGAGGGCTCTTGAGCCCTTAGCCTAGTAATCTCCTATGAAGCTATGAACTGTTATGATGGACCTTTTTACATTTAACTTGAGGCTATTTTCACTGCACTACATCAGTGCATGTTCCAGTTCTTGCTGTGGCCGTTTAGTCTTAGTGGATGGGCAAAAAGTACCCAGTTTGCACTCAGCAGCATTTTACCTTCTCCAAGGATGATGCCACAATATGAACAGAGGATGATGAACTTTAATAGCTGACTTAGTTTCTGGTGTCATTCTAAGGGAGTGCAATATTGGTCAGGATGGAAGGAGATGGTCAACAGAGCACTTTGCTTTGCCAAAGATGGTCTGCACCTTTCCTCTCTATGTTTTCGAATATTGGCTAAAACACTGTCCACCCCCATAGTACCTTTTTTCGTCAATGCCAAACTAAAAGTACTTCCAACATAGCAAATCAAAATCAAAAAAATCAAAGTGTTAACACTCAATTATATTTATATCCGCTACTACACACACAGGGACTAAAGGTGGAGGTGTGCAAAGTCACCCTGTCCTTATGGAACTACAAGAAAAAGAAGTTATGTACTCACCATAATGTTCCATCTTAGTAGTTGTACTTCACTTGTCTTCAACCTGTGGGTATTCGGATCCAGACTGGATCCGAGACGGCCGCATCACCAGCATCTGATCAGAGTTCCAAACTCCTCTCCCTACCCATAATGCCCCTCCATCTCCTTCCTTCCCTCAGATCGAGTTTGCTGAATCAGAAACATAAGCCCAACCCAAAGAAACCTTTACCACTAAAGCTTCATACAATCTAGACCAAGTATAAGCAAGAGAGCCACAAGTGTGCACCTCTCCCAAATACCAAAATAGGACAATCGTGGCAAGGTTAAGGGGAAGGAAGGAGGGAGGGATGGTTGAAGACAAATGAAATACAACTACTCAGATGAAACATTATGGCGAGTCCATAACTTCTTTATCCGTAGCAGTTTACTTCATTTGATCTTCAACCTGTGGGACAGAGTCCCCAGCTACCTTTATCTGGGTGGCCCTCATGGAAGGATATTGCGGAGCACAGTGGAGTCAAATGATGCTCTACCCCTGGATACCATGTCCAATTTGTAATGTGAAATAAAGGTATGAGATGAGGACCAAGTAGCTGCAGAAGAAATGTCATCCAGCAACACTCTAGACCAGAAAGCCGCTGACGTCGCCATGGATCTAGTGGAATGGGCTTTAATCAGGCCCAGTGGGGAGATGCCTTTGTCACAATATGCCTAGATAATGCATTGGGAAATCCATCTAGCAATGGTAAATTTGGAAACCGGTTTGCCTAAAAAGGGTCTCGAATAGGATACAAACAGTTGGTCTGATTTCTGGAAGGGTTTCGTTCTGTGTAAGTAAAACCTCAATTGCCTATGTACATCCAACAAATGTAACTTGCATTCACCTCTGTTTTGGAAATTTGGAAAGAAAACAGGAAGACTGATGGTTTGTTTAATATTGTTCTCAGAAGCCACATTAGGAAGGAAGGAAGGAAGGATTCGTGTGCAGGGAAACCCTGTCCTTATGAAAAACCATACAGGGAACTTTAATGGATAAAGCTTGGAGTTCCCATACCCTCCTGGCCGAAGTAATGGCCACCAAAAAGTCAGTTTTCCAGAAAGGAATTGTAAGTCTACTGATGCCGCTGGTTTAAAGGGAGGGGAAACTAGAGCTTGTAGGAAAAAGCTAGGTCCCAAGGCGGCATTGGATCTTTCACTGGCGTTGTAATATAAAAGTTCCTTTAAGAAAGGTCTTACAGAGCTTGCACAAAGCTAAGGAAACCATGTTTTCACCCACATGGAAGTTAGAAAAGGCAGCTAGTTGAATTCTAACAGTAGAAGAACTCACACCCTGTTGAAAAATACCAGATAAAAATTCCAGAATGGCCAGAACTGGAGCTGAAAGGGGTGTAGATTCCATTGAGAGACCCAAATAGAGAAATGTTTCCATTTACTATTGTATATTTTTCTAGTAGAAGATTTATGGGCCGCCACCAGAATGGCTTTAAACAGGTAAGATACACCGGGAATCCTAATCATTAATGGAACTGTAGCAGCCAAGCTGCGAGTTTCAGACTGTCCAGGTCTGGGTGAGGAACCCCTGAGGGGTGAGAAATAAGATCCGGAACTGGATCCAAGATCCATGGAGAAACTACTAGATGAGACCAGAGAGAGGGGAACCAGACTTGGGCGATGAGGAATATTGTGCTCCTCCCAGCCTGCGAGCCTTCTGAAGAAACTTCAGAATGAGACATAACGGAGGGTAAGCATAAAGGAGAATGGGAGACCAAGCATGAACCAGTGCATCTCTGGGGCCTTTCCCGAGGAGGGTTCAGGGCAAAGAACTTGCTGCATGTTGCATTGGGAGGAGATGCAAAGAGATCGCAGCAAGGCCAGCCCCACTTGAGGAAGATATGTTCTGCTACTGAAGGATTCAGAGACCACTTGTAAAACATCAGAATAGTCCGGAATGTACGTTGCCACCAAAAAGCGGCCGGTGGAAACTGCCCAATCCCACTCTCATGGCTTCTCGACAAAGGGGGGTAAGATCTGGTTTCTTCCTGATTGTTGATATACCAGACCACTGACATGTTGTCCGACTGAATGGCAATCATCCCTAGAGGAAGATGGGCATGAAGGGCCTGCAACACTAAAAGAACTGCCATCATCTCCAGGACACTGATATGCAAGTTGGTCTCAGAAGGGGACCAAGTGCCTTGGACTGTCCTTCCCGAGCAATGCCCCCCCCAGCCGGGAGGCATCCGTGGTCACTGTGGTTGTGGGAAAAGATGGAAGAAAGTGACGTCCCTGGATACGTTCTGGGGAAAGAGTCTACCAAAGAGGAGACTCCTTGCAAGCCCAGGATATGAGTATTGGATGGGACAAATGTAGGTCCAGAAGGGACCACTGAACTGCTAACGTTCACTGGAGGACCCTCATGTGAAGACGTGCGAAGGGGAGAAGACTGACAGTGGCTGCCATGGAACCCAGAGCCTGCTGAACTGTTTCTGCCAATGGGCGGTGAGAATGAAGAATGTAAAATATGTGAAGTTTCAAATTTTTTACCATTTCCGGGGTGAGATAGACTTTCATTTGTATGGTGTTTAGCCAAGCTCCAATGAAGTCTAAGCTCTGAAATGGAGCCAGCAAGGACTTGTTGATGTTGAATGTAATGCCCAGTCTGTTTGCTAGAAGAAGGAAGTAATCTCTGGCCTAGCATAGTAGACACTTGGTAGGGGCAGCAAGAAGCCAGTCATCCAGGTAGAGGAAAACTTGGTTTCCCTGAAGCCTCAGGTGGGCCGCTACCATCGCCATGACTTTGGTGAACACCCTGGGGGCTGTGGTGAGACCAAAGGGTAGGGCCCCGAATTGATAACGACTGGTCCCCAGCTGGAAGCAAAGAAACCTGCAGGAGGGCCGGTTCAATTTGATGTGATAGTATGTGTCCTGGAGGTCAAGTGAGCACATCCAATCTTCTGCCAGTAGAAAGGGCAGAATGGACTTAAGCATGACCATCCAGAATTTCTCCTTGGCTACTGACAGGTTCAGAATGGATATATCCAGAATGGGTCTTAGGTCCCCCGTTTTCTTTGGCATTAAAAAAAACCTGGAATAGAAGCCCAATCCGGATTGATCTGGGGGGAGGGATGGTTGGATAACTCATCTTCTTAGCAGCTTTTCAATCTCCAGTGCTGCATCCTTCCTCTGTGCGGGTGGAACATCCGGGAGGAGTTTTGGTTGGGGAGGTGGTGCCATGAATGGGATGGAATAACATCTGGATATGATTTTTAACGTCTAAAGGTCTGTTGTAACAGACTTCCACTCCACTGGGTGTAATGAAAGATGGCCCCAAACTGGGGGTTGCTGCATGGGGTCTGGAATAGTTCCTGAGACCCAAAGTTCTTTGGATCCCCCTCTGCCTCTGGGCTGGCATCTGTAGTAACCCCTCTGCTTCTGGGGGAAGAAGAGTCCTGAGTGTCCTTGGAGAACTGAGATTTCTGGAACCATATCTTCTTTGCCCCTCGTTGATGCCAGGAGAAGGATCTCTGGGGGGCGGAGAAGCAGATCTCGATGGCAGACAGTGTCTTCCTGTCCTTCTCGCTCTGGACTAGAGTCTCACACATGGACTTCCCAAACAGGGAAGAGCTATTGTAGGGAGCATTCGCAAAGGACACCTTAAAGGGTTCTGAGAATTGACATAGCCGAAGCCAGGCATAGCACCTCATGACAACGCCGGACCCTAGCGGCTCTTTCTGTGGCATGGGAAAGGAGACACATGGACATATTCATGAATGCTTTGAGAGTGGCCATGCATGCAGAGAGCATTTTCATGCTCTCTGCCACTGTGGGCTGGGGGGGGGGGGGGTGACTCAGCGACCTCCTTGACCAAGTCTCGCTGAAGTCAAATAACATGCACCATATAAGTTCAGCGCCCTTATGGAAATGGTGGCTGAAGCATAAACTCGCTTCCCCAGATGATCCATCGACTGCAACTCTTGGTCAGGAAGATGGACTGTAGAAGCTCTCCTGAGCGAGCTCTTTCATGCTGGCAGCTGCCACCAGTATAGTGTCTACTGGGGACCTCTTACTCCAACTGACTCTGTCCTGTGGAAGGCTAAGGACTTTATCCGGTCTTTTCGGAATTGGCTCCATGGTGTCCGGTTCTTTTTATGACCTAGGTGTAATAAGGTCCACCAGTGGATCGGTGGGGGGGACACCCAGGAGGTAGATGGGCCCATGCCGAATGCCTCCAGGAACACAGACTCGTCCAGTGTCAGTTTTTGGGTGGGCCACTCCCCTCTTTGACGTAGTATTTCCATGATGTCTCCAAAGGAGACATCCTCGGGAGTGACCTGGGGGAACCTTCCCCTTCTCCCAAGTCTATCGTCTGTGAGGGACTCAGGGGAGGAGTCCAAGTGCCTCCTTTTACATGTGCGTTTGCAAGGGACATCCTCAGTGGGACTCTCTGTGGGGGGACTCGCAAACTGGGGGTTGCTCCCTAATGGGTGCTCTCTGGGGCACATCAAGCATGGGCTGCCCCTGAGATGACAGGATGGTTGGAGCCGTACCCAGAACCGAGGAAGTCAGGGCAGATTCCGAAGAAGAGCTGGTCAGAGGCCTCAACCCACTCAAGAGGACCCTCTCCACCACGTTGAAAGCCAAGGGAGAGCGGACATCCTGGGAAACAATGGAGCCGCTCTCCTCGGATCCGATGTGGGAGTCGGAGCAGAGCCCACCAGAGCCAAGGTGCCGAGGGGAAGGCTGCATTCCGATAAACTATGAGCCGACACAGCACCCCCTTGGATCAGACATCGAGGCTACGGCTCTGAGAGCTCGGATCTGACCCGCTCAAGGCCATGGACGGAGTTGAGGTACTAGGTATCATGGGGGTAAAGAAGGGCAGAGAATTTATCTGGGTGCGGATAAACTTCCGCATCATCCTGTCCATCTCTAATTCACTTTGGTTGCGGGTGGAACAGGATGATGAAGCCACTGACACTGGCCGGGAGCGCCGGTGAGAGAAGGCTCTTGAAGGAGACAGAGACACCATCAGCTCTGGTGAAAACCTTGGAGAATGGAAACGAGGGGGTGCTGCATCTGGGAGGAGTTTTTGACTTGGGTGTAAGCTCTGAATGCACCAAGAGGTCAGGGGACCACTTCCTGGGCCTATCTCTGTGCCTCCTGTCTGAATCCAAAGGCCTAGAGATGGGGGTTTGAGCCTGGAAGGTCTGGGAGGGAGAAGATATGATAGCAGCCGCTACTGTGGAAGACAAAGCAGGGACAGCCGTCCCCGGTGCTGATAAGAGGCCTTTCATAATTAACTTAGCCCTCCGATCTCTGAGAGCTCTAGGATTAAATCCTACGTAAATTGTGCAGGCCGTGTCTAGATGGGCCACACCTAAACAAACAACATACAGTGTGGGGCCATCAGCCAGGGAAAGCTTGTGGGCACACACTGTGTACTTCCAAAAGACAGGCTTCAGAACATCTGCTATGTCTAAGGAGGCCACACAAACACACACACATGCTAACTGGATGAGAGGAAGGGGAACAGAGGGAAATACAAACACTTTTTTTTTGTTGGGTAACTGATGGTCGATGTGGGTGTAAGGGAGGCAAAGGTATACATTTTAGGTAAAACTAGCTATCCAAAAAGCCAAACACTTACCAAAAAAACACTATATGCCTGGAACTCGAGACCACGCTGCTGGGCTGGAAAGCGGGAAATGTGATCTGGGGGAAGGAAGGAGTTGGAGGGGCATTATGGTTATGGGGGAGGAGCTTGGAGCATGGATCAGATGCTGGTGATGCGGCCGTCTCGGATCCGATCTGGATCCGAATACTCACAGGTTGAAGATCAAATGAAGTAAACTACTACAGATCGTCTCTTTGCACATGAGGTTTTGGAGTTCTTGTGTGGGTCTACCAAGGAATTCTCTTATGCTCATACAAGTTATCTATAGCTGCACAAGGAATTCCAGGGCCTTGTTCCTAAGCACGTATGACTAGCCTGTAGAGGTAGAAATAATACATTTTCCCTTACTTGTTTATGTGCTACATAAATGTGGTGCTGTCTGTTATAATAATCATGGTCCCAGATTTTTGACTGTACTAAAGGCTTTGACAGCACTGAGCTTCAATGAATGGAGACCCTATGTAATATCCAAGATATGGTTAGGGTCAGGTGTGGGGTAAACTATCTGAAAGGCATGCCCTCATTCTTTTGCACTTGTAGTAGCCACCATTCCAGCTCCTTCCTTACATGGGTAAGACTGTGATGGAAAAGTCAAAGGGCTGAAACTACTGGTCCTGGGAATTCTTTAGAAATTACAGTAGCAGCTTCTCAGTCTGCAGTCTGAATATTGGCATAATCAGTATGGCGGATTCCACGTGAATCAGAATTTTCAGAATTAACCTGGCTATTACCACTCATCTTACTGGGATTCTTAAAAGGCGGCACTAAGAGATGCCCATCTTTTCCTGTGGTAGGTAGACTGATTACACTGGTGTCCAGAAATGCTCTCAGAAAGACCATTGTTCTGGCTGGACATGTACTGGACTCCTACCTGTTCAAGGAGAAAAACAGTTTGTTGATGTAATCTAAATTACACTCCAATGCCCACTGCATACTTCAGGTGTCTATGCCTGAATCAGGCAGTTTTCTAAGCAAGTTAACTGTGAATGCCCTTGGTCTTGCAGACTGCCATCTCTAGTGGGTAGACATTGTGTAAAAATTCTCAGAAAAGTAACCAAACCAAAGGTAAGGAAGGTAAATTGGTAATGGTGACCCCCACAGCCTTCCTACAAACTTTAAGTACTGTCCATGTCCTTGGGAAGTGGGAATATGGAAACAGATGGGCCATGACGACTAATCTCACCAGAAGATTAGGAAGGGCAGAAGGACCAACAAAAGCAACATTCTGAAGAATATGTATGACTCTGACAAATCTAGACTCGGTCTCCTGGACAAATCTCTTCTTAGCACAAGAAATAGTCTTGAGTAAAACCCTGTGGCCTCCTGGCCAGAGGGAACTGGCTCTATGGTCCCTTACACCAAAATTTCTACTACCAATGGGACACTATGTGCTCCTGGTGATATGGGACAAAAAAAATCCTCTTATCTTTGATTTGGATATAAAATAAAGTATGTATCCCCTGGAGACAATGTGTAACTCACTTGGCTGATGTCACGTTTGACCAATTATGGTAAAAGGAAGCCAAACGGTCATCTTTCTTGGGACAATAAGTGGCAGGTGGGGTGGATGTTTAACAGCTGAAGTGGGATTTTAGGGAATGGAGAAGACTGGTAACATTACAACTGTTCCCTGCTGAGGGTCTGAACTCTGAAGGCCCTCAGACTTCTCTCTTTACTCTTACTTCCATTTTTCTCTTCTGTGTGGCTTTCTTAACTAGAAAGGCCCTAGGATAGAGGATTAGTTGCTAGTATACTTGGGAATAGGTGGGTGAAACATGTTTAACTTCAATGTCTTCTTTTTGTCTTCTAACCTACTGACTACATAACAGGATGGGGATCGAGGAGTAAATCCTAGCCCAAGGTGGTGTAAGGAGTTGCACCTTCAAATCCTCAGACAGGCACTCAAGTCATCAGCAAAGAACATCTCCCGAAGACTGACAAAGCAGCCCTGGAAGCTGCATCTACAATACCATACCCATATTTTATAGCATGCCCCCCCCAGCAGTCTAGTCTAAGCTTTGCTGAGGGGCAATCTAAGATTTAAACCTGCACCCCCTGCCAATAATTCTGGCACTGACTGAAGATATGCACTTGATACTTCAGAAAGTGGGTGTGGCAGTTCAGGACCTTGAGGATCGGGGATGATGAAGTGTATACTTTTTTTTTCACTCTAAGCTTATCAAGTATTCTGCTCTACCTGTTATTGTAAAGAAAATCATGCCCTGAAGCAAGTCTTGCTCCTTGGGTGGACAGACTACAGATACAGGAGACTGCTCATAATCTGGCTGCAGGCTATAGAAAACTGTGAGAAACTCGCCAACGTAGCCCAAATCCAGGAGGAATGCTTCAACAAGAGCTAGCTGCATAGACATAGCACATGCCTTGACCTTGGGTATCAAACTCTTTTATGAACATATTGCCAGTGGAGGTTTGTGAACCCAATAGGGACATCTCTGGGTACTGACTTGCTGGTGTGGATGTCACCTTTCACAATTACTATGGGGATTCGAACCTTCCATTCTCTGATATATAAATGGTACTATTAAGTGGGCATCTAGGGGACGGCATCTGATGTGGTCTGAATCTGCTCTTTGGTCTGGTGGGACAGGCTATAGGCCAAGGGACTGAGCCTCCACAAGGTCAGCTACAGAGGCCTCGGCATTAACAGACATCAGAGACGGAGATTCTTTGAGTGCCTTTGTGTCTAGGGATCCCTAATTAACTATCTAATTCAAAGGATTTTCTTTCCCCTTCCATTAAGACATAGTTCTCCTCCACATTTCATCTTTTTAGGAAGGATGCCTGCATCATTCTGCTACTGAAAATCTGCAAACATTGTGAAACCAAAGTGAACAAATCCAACAAGTTCAATTGTCCAATAGTAAAACAAAAAAAGAAGTTAATATGAAGCACTTTTCGTAACTGTTAATACAGCAACTTCATCAGATAAAGTAAAAAACTTCATGACATTTTTAAATACTAGTTGTAAAGCCATCAAGTGTTAAACTTCCTATCAACAACCAAGGCTGTATATACACGTATAATTAAAAAAAAAACTGCAACCAAATTGTTTATAGAATTTAAATACACAACGCTATTTGTAATAAAACGTAAATGTGTAACAAAACCTGTATGATGTTCTATAAGTATGAACAGTAAAAACTAGCGTCACACCTACTAATATAACATCATCTCTTTAAACTTTTTAGTTTAAGCAAACAAGTGTTACATGCTTCATTGAGAACAGGACTAAAAAAAGCATCAAGTCTGAATTGCCAAGTTAATTCACTTTCCTCTAAAAGTAAATTCACTGGGCCACCCCTGACATCAGGCTGAACTTGATCTATTACTTTAAACGTAAATCTATGTTCTCCACTCAAGTGTGAATGTTTGGCCAAAGAGTTGTCACTTTTATTTTTATCAATTGCATGGATATGTTCATACACACTATCACAGAGCCTACACTCCGTCTTCCCAACAAAGAATGCTGTGCAGGAAGTACACTTAGCAACATACATAACAAACTTCGAATTACAATGAAGTTTGAAATTCAAATCGAACTTCCTACCATTGATGCTAAATGTCTTACCTACATCCATAAATTTACACATCCTACCTGTGCCACAAGTGGACATCCCTGTGTATCTATTTAAACTCGTTGTATCTTTCCTTTCTAATAGATTTTTGAGGTTGAGACCTCTTCTGAAAACGAGTTTAGGTACACTACCTAATTTTTCAGCTAAGAGTTTATCATTACTGATAAATTCCCAGTTTTTATATAATATAAATCTAACTTTTTCACTATCCTTACAGTATGTAGTTATAAAGCTAGTTCTGTAATTAGACATCATATTAACATTAGTCGACTCTACAATTTGGCTCGTACTCTGAAAATTAGGAGAGCAAACTTTCTTCTCGGTTTCAATAGTCAACACCATTCCACCCAATATGGGCTTAATTATCCCATTATACCTTTTTATGTTTCACTTCATCTACTAGTGCATCAATAAGGTTAATGGGGTATCCTCGGCGCTGAAACATTTTACTCAATAACTTACATTCATCAATAAAGTCAGCCTCAAGGGAGACCATTTTGGCTGCTCTAATTAATTGACCCTTGACGATGGAACGTTTTTGTGAAAAAAGGGTGACTACTTGTAAAATGAAGGAATGAATTACAGTAGGTGTCCTTTCTAAAAATTGTTGACACATATCTGTTGTTCACTACATCCTTATCCAGCCTAATGTCAAGGTAATCAAAAAAGTTGTAGTTAAAATTGAAAGTAAATTCAAGGAAATCAGTTGTATGGTTTAAGTAGTCAACAAAAATGTATGCCTGCGTTCCATCCCCTTTAAAGACAATAAAAATGTCATCTAAAAAGCGGGTGTAGTATATAAGGTTCGTCACATGTTGGGAGTTGTTAAAGATAAATTCTCTTTCCCGATATACCATTACTAAATTAGCTAGACTGGCCCCACATGGCAAACCCATAGCCACTCCCCTCTTCTGGAGATAAAACTCCTTGTCAAAGGTAAAAAAGTTGTTAGCGAGGATTATGTCCACCAATACCTCTATTAGGTATATCTCATGAGTCGGTGCCCCCTTAGCTTTAAGCATCAATCTCACCCATTAGACCCCCTCAAGGTGGGGAATCGAGGTGCAAAGATCTTTGACATCAATAGTTAAAAGGTTATCCCTGTGGAACTCCAGGTCACTGATCTTTTGCAAAAAGGTCCAAGAGTCTTTACAGACATGGAGTTCAGCCTCCAAATATCTCTGCAAAATAGTGTCCACGACCTTCGCACAAGGATATGTAATTGAACCCCTTCCATCTATAAAGGGTCTCATAGGGAGGCTGGACAAGTCTTTATGCACCTTGGGGATGCTGAACATGATGGGAATTTTAGGCCATGAAGTTGACATGTAATTAAACATGTTGATATCGATTCTGGCCTCTATAAATAAGTCGTTTAAGTAACCTTTAATACGATTGTAGGCTACATTGATTTAATTCAGTGACACTTTAGAGTAAGCATCACTGTCCAAAAGTATTCCCATTCTAGTGTTATAATCCACAAGGTCAAAGATAGCCAAACCACCTCCTTTGTCCGGTTTAACCGCCCTCACTTGTAGAGATCTTAATGTATGCAATGCTAGAGTTCATCTTGAGTGACATTATCAATTCCAACCCTTCTGGTATTGGTAAACCCTTGGGCATGTACAATGTGCCTCAGATCGAGTTCACAAACATTCTCAAAAATACTGAGCACAGGGTGTAGTGGGGGGCTGAATATGCTGGGGACCCTAAAAACCCGGTCACTATCAACCATGTTACCAAACAGAACAGTTAAGTTTCTTAACGAAATACTTTAAGTCCATAACAGATTGTACAATGTTCAAATGTCTACTAGGGACAAACGTGTTGCCCTTGGCAAGAAAGTCAGTAAGCACTGGGTCTATACTGAGAGATGAATAATTAAAAATATTAAAGTCTCCAGCAGAATTTTTCACAATTTTAACATACAAAAGGCAATCCTGTGCTATCGTCTGCATCTGTTGCTGAACTGTTCGTTTTTGTTTTTTTTTTTATTCTGATGGTATTGTCTCTTTGGAATAACTCCAGGATGTTTGATGTTGTGAAAATTTTGATGACTTATCTACATTAACTTCTTGTTGATTAACAGCCAGACGGACATTGTTGTAATTTCGAATCCGTTCACTGCATCTCACAGTGTCCCCATCGGGACTACCTTCACTCCCTTCCTCAGCAGTAACAGTGTTGGGGTCATTACTCTCCTGGTGTAAAGAGTTGCTGTTAACATTAAACACCCCCACTTGGGCTGATGACGGTCTAGGGTAAGCTGTACCGTTGTTATAAGCTAAACGGTCTTGCTTCATTTTTTTTAACTTTATTATTCCTTAGTCTATCCAGCAGTTGGTCAATGCTGGAAAAGGACCTTTCATAGTCGTATTTGTATCTTAAAAAGTCTGTATTCAAAGTAATGTCAGTGTTCAAGTCTGAGACTTCCTTAGTCAATTCCTCAATCTGAATAGAATAGTGCTTAATCATCAGCTGCAGGAGATCAAAACCCTGTTGGTCAAACATGGAATTAAGCTCTAGGTGGAAAAGAGAATCAGCTATTAATCCAGTGGGATACTGGTGGAACCGTAACCCCTTTGGAACGACTTGCTTGTGTAGGCATTCTTTAAAATAGACTACTTCCAATTGAAGTTTTTTAAGTTTAAGAAGCTTTTGGTCAAAAAGTTTTAAATTGTAAATTAACGAACAAGAACTGACCTGTTGGCTCTTGGTGTTGTCAGCCGGTTGCTCCTGACTTCGCCTGAAACCTGTCGAAAACTTTGTGGTGTCATTAACCAAGTCGTTGAAACATGGAGCCCCTATTAGCCCCACGTCACAGCTCTGTAGGTTCCCTTGCTAGTTTAAGTGAGTACCAGTGTTAACAGTCGACCCTCGTGGTGACTGCTGAGCTAAAGGTATGGAAAAGTTAACACTCGATGAAACAGAACCATGCCCCTGGTTGTTGTTGCTGGCAAGCTGCAAGTTGGAGACACCCAACACACGTCCCTGCTGACAAAAAGCAATACTAGTACTAGAATTGTCCTGCTGTGGAGGGCCCCATTGTGTGTGCCGTTCTTCCACCAAATCCAAACGGGAAGCAATAGAATCTACACGCTTAGATAAAGCGTTAAGTAAAGACGTAACATTCAGTAAGTCAGTCTGTGGCTGAGATAAACCAAACAGACTAGGGCTGCTTGGGCTGTTGGAAACACCAGACGCCATGGACTAACACACTCAAAAAACTGGTGAATTGACTACAAATGATGTGAAACCAAAGTGAACAAATTCAACAAGTCCAACTACCCAATAATAAAACAAAACAAAATTTAATATGAAGCACTTTCCGTTACTGTTAATTCAGCAACTTCATCAAATAAAGTAAAAAAACTTCATGACATTTTTAAATACTAGTTGTACACGTGTTAAAAAACTTCCTAACAACAACCAAGGCTGTATATACACGTATAATTAAAAAGAAACTGCAACCAAACCAGTGCTAAGGTCGTGGACACTATTTTGCAGAGATATTTGGAGGCTGAACTCCAAGTCTGTAAAGACTCTTGGACCTTTTTGCAAAAGATCAACGACCTGGAGTTCCACAGGGATAACAACCTTTTAACTATTGATGTCAAAGATCTTTACACCTCGATTCCCCACCTTCAGGGGGTCGACTGGGTGAGCTTGATGCTCAAAGCTAAGGGGGCACAGACTCATGAGATGTACCTAATAGAGGTATTGGTGGACATAATCCTCACTAACAACTTTTTTACCTCTGACAAGGAGTTTTATCTCCAGAAGAGGGGAGTGGCTATGGGTTCGCCATGTGGGGCCAGTCTAGCTAATTTAGTAATGGCACATTGGGAAAGCGAATTTATCTTTAACAACTCCCAACAGATGGCGAACCTTATATACTACACCTGCTTTTTGGATGACATTTTTATTGTCTTTATAGGGGATGGAATGCAGGCACAAATTTTGGTTGACTACTTAAAGCATACAACTGATTTCCTTGAATTTACTTTCAATTTTAACTGCGACTTTATTGCTTACCTTGACATTAGGCTGACTAAGGATGTAGTGAACAACAGATATGTCAACATTTTTTTAGAAAGGACACAATGTAAATTCATTCCTTCCTTTTACAAGTAGTCACCCTTTTACACAAAAACGTTCCATCGTCAAGGGTCAATTAATTAGAGCAGCCAAAACGGTCTCCCTTGAGGCTGACTATAGATGAATGCAAGTTACTGAGTAAAATGTTTCAACACCGAGGATACCCCATTAACCTTATTGATGCACTAGTAGATGAAATGAAACATAAAAGGTATAATGGGATAATTAAGCCCATATTGGGTGGAATGATGTTGACTATTGAAACCGAGCAGGAAGTTTGCTCTCCTAATTTTCAGAGTAAGAGCCAAATTGTACTCGACTAATGTTAATATGACGTTGAATTACAGAACTAGATTTATAACTACATTCTGTAAGGATAGTGAAAAAGTTAGATTTATATTATATAAAAACTGGGAATTTATCAGTAATGATAAACTCTTAGCTGAAAAATTAGGTAGCGTTCCTAAACTCGTTTTCAGAAGAGGTCTCAACCTCAAAAATCTATTAGAAAAGAAAGATACGCGTTTAAACAGATACACAGGGATGTCCACTTGTGGCACACGTAGGATGTGTGAATTTATGGATGTAGGTAAGACATTTAGCATCAATGGTAGGAAGTTTGATTTGAATTTCAAGCTTCATTGTAATTCGAAGTTTGTTGTGTATGTTGCTAAGTGTACTTCCAGCACAGCATTCTATGTTGGGAAGACGGAGCGTAGGCTCCATGACAGTGTGTATGAACATATCCATGCAATTGATAAAAATAAAAGTGACAACTCATTGGCCAAACATTCACACTTGAGTGGGGGACATAGATTTACATTTAAAGCAATAGATCAAGTTCAGCCTGATGTCAGGGGTGGCCCAGTGAATTTACTTTTAGAGGAATGTGAATTAGCTTGGCAATTCAGACTTAATGTTTTTTTTAGTCCTGGTCTCAATGAAGCATGTAACATCACTTGTTTGCTTAAACTAAAAAGTTTAGAGAGATATTATATTAGTAGGTGTGACACTAGTTTTTACTGTTCATAATTATAGAACATAAGGTTTTGTTACACATTTACGTTTCATTACAAATAGTGTTGTGTATTTAAATTCTATAAACAATTTGGTTGCAGTTTCTTTTTAATTATATGTGTATATACAGCCTTGGTTGTTGATAAGAAGTTTTTTAACACGTGATGGTTTTACAACTAGTATTTAAAAATGTCATGAAGTTTTTTACTTTATCTGATGAAGTTGCTGTATTAACAGTGACGAAAAGCGCTTCATATTAAATTCTGTTTTGTTTTACTACGGGGCAGTTGGACTTGTTGGATTTGTTCACTTTGGCTTCACATCGTTTTTAGTCAAATCTGCAAACATGGCAGATTGACCTAACGAAGCTGATGATCTTTTTTCGGCTTGGTCTTCCTGGAGGGCTTTACTGTCTTCGCTTTAAACCTTCAGGACAAAAGTCTGTAAAACACTGCAATTAACCACACTGTGCCCTACGCCTAAGCTTATACACACACTGGATATGGAAATCTTTATCAGTGATCTGATGCCTAAAACCACACCTGGTTGCCTTTTCTGCAGTGGACATGCCCAACACCACTAAACATGGCAAACTACTTACCAGATGTCTGAACAAAAAAATAAGCTAACAAACTGTAAGAATGAAAAAGAGAAGAAATTAGAATACAGTGGGATACTTACCTGATTGAGGTTCTTCAGTCTTTGGCCTGGACCGACAATGAACTGTGATTCAGTCTCTTGCAAGTGATCATGTAATGTGGCAAGAAAGAACTAAATATGATGTGGGCAGATGCCACCTACATACCAAAAGAAAGCAACAGCAGCCCAGCCGTAAAGGAAGGGTGTTCTGCACCGACAGTTCAGAAGATAGACTCAGCCAACGATCTAGATTCCTACAGTGATCCACAATGTACATCTGGTAGTTGGGTTTGAGACCTTCTGAATCAGTACCCCCCCCCAAGAAGACATTAAGCAAGGAAACAAAAGGCCCATTTCTGTCGAGCAATGCAGCCAGCAAAACATTGTCCAGACTGATATCCATGGGCAAGGCATTCACAGTAGACTGCATCTAAGCTGGGGTACTGTGAGCACAGTATTCATCAAAGTCTGAACAAGGTTGCTGCTGATCCCAAACTCAGGGAAGAACATGAGAATACTTCTTAAGGACTCTTAACATGATGGATGAGTGTAAACAGACAAAATAGTTAGCTTACAGTCATGTTAAGCAAAACAGTAGCGTAATATACTCTCCTGCCAAATTTGTCTCACTTCCCCAAATGAAAAGGAACAGACTGTGACTTCTGGCTTGCTGAAGACCCACTTCAAAAATACAGAAATTAATTTTCAAAACTGGAAACCCTGCAAGTACTGATCCTTTTAGGGTGGCAAGGGGGCTGCTTTAGAGGACTGAAGGCATCTCCAGGCCTCAAAAATAAAGTAAGAGATCCCAAGACTTAACAAGGACAAGGGTTAGGGATACCCTCAACCAATATAAAGCCTCCCTACAGAAGGCATCACCTCATGAGCAGCATGGGGGAGTCCTTGGACTCCCAAACATTACAACTCTCAAAAATAAAGGGCTTCACGCATGCCCCCAAGCCAGATGGCAAGGGAGTTTGCATTGCCTCCACCACATGCTCCAGATGAAACTTCTTGTTTGGAGGATACAGACAACCAGGTCCCATATACGGAGCACAAGTCTGTACCAAACCTAGTGCTAGCATCGCATCAAAGGATCAAATGTGCACTTGTGAATCTACCTTTCACCAAGCTAAACAAGTGCCCACTCTCTCATGCCTAGGCTATGGATGCTGGTGTATTCACATCCTGTGACCCCTCTTCCATCCCAGTCAACCAGTCCCAAAATTTGACAGGGAAGGTGTAGGAGAAGCAACATCAGTCCACAAGCACCAGTTATCTGTACCTGAATGACTTGAGGAACCACTCCTTGTGAAGACGCTGGGTAGATAAAGGACTACACTAACTGCAACAGGGGTTGCAGTGCTGACATAGCAGTATTTACATTCTCCTGTATAAAAGCCAGATTGCACCTCTCCTGATCAAGTCTTCTCCACAAAGAAGTGGACAAAATATGTGACTCAGAACTTGCTAATGGAGAATAATGCCTATCTCATGAGAGGTGCAAGAAGGGGACGTACCTCCAGATAGGACAGACCCTGGTTCAATCCTTCCCATAAAGTCTTATTTGCCAAAACTCTAGCCCACCTTCCAGCCCACCCTTTAAGGCATCAAGAGGGACTCTCTCACCAGTCCAATGAGGAGTCACCTTCCATCATTCCTCAGAATCTGGAAATTTGCAGCACCAAAAATAAATCCAAAAATCATAGGAAAGCAGGAAATTTATTAGAATCATGACCCAAACTGCAAAAACAGTACTGGTGGGCAAGAAGGGTGACAGTAAGTCAATGTGTTTTATCAGTGCATGCATCCTGTGTATTCATCGAAGGATGACTAGTGAAGAGTACAAACCAAACTGCAGGGCCCCATTGCTGAAGGTCCTATACACCTGACCTGGCAACTTTCCCTAGGACAATCAAAGGAAAGAGTACCAGTTAACTAGCTGAGAAAAGACAATACCCTGAATGGAACCACATGTAGATTAAGGCAGCAAACTGTGGATTAACTGCATCATGTAGACCTGGACTTAATTCCCATGTCCTTTACCTCCACAACTGTGTGGTTAAACAAATCTCTTAAATCAGACAAACTCCCATTCCATTAAAACAAACAAAAAAAAACAAACAAATGTGGTTAACCCTGTTACACTAAACTTATGGGAAAAGAGAAGAGTGATAGGGCAAGAAAAACAGATGGAATCACCATGACAAATAATGAGAAGTTATGTACCTACCATAACGTTCCATGTTAGTTGTCTTCTTCTCACCTTCTTTCTTGCTGGATGGGTTCGGAGCCGATCCTCGGCTCCGACTTGGCCTATACTAAGCTCGAGAGCTAATTTTACCAGCTCGAGGCAACCCTATATCCCATGATGCTAGGCGCTAACTACCCAGATCTTGTTTGGTAGCTGAGAACATAGCAATTTTAGCCTCCCAACCCAAGGGAGAGAAGGAAAGGGGGAAAAACTCCCATGTGCCACTACCTGAAGCTATAGTTACCCAAGGATAACCAGTTTAGGCTTCAAATTATGAAGGGTGAAGACCCTGATAAAAAAGGGAAATCCTTTCGGTCTATCCAGGCTAGGGGGATGGTGGGTGGGATGCAAGAAAGAAGGCGAGAAGAAGACAACTAACATGGAACGTTATGGTAGGTACATAACTTCTCAATGTTAATTTGTCAATCTCGCCTTCATTCTTGCTGGATGGGACCGCATCCCTAGCACCTTCATCCCGGGTGGCTCACTGGAACAGCCTCTTGAGAATGGTGGAACCAAAATTTGCCCTGTTTCTGGAGGCCATGTCTAATTTGTAGTGTGTAATAAAGGTATGAGGAGAGGCCCATGTGGCTGCTGAACAAATAGTATCAACTGGCAATCTAGCTTGAAAGGCTGTCGATGTAGCTAAAGCTCTGGTTGAATGGGCTCTTGGCTTAGAAGGTAATTCTTTACCTCTGAGTTGATAGATATAGGTAATCACAGAGGACAGCCATCTAGACAAGGTTACTTTGGATACCGGAAGGCCCTTTTTACCTTCCGCATAGGACAGAAAAAGCTGTTCAGATTTCCTAGTTTGTTTAGTTCTGTCCAGATAATAACGGAGCTGATGAACTACCAGATAATGCAGTTTTTGCTCTGCCCTGTTAGAATAATTAGGAAAGAAAACTGGAAGATCGATAGATTGATTTAAATTTGCTTGAGAAGCCACCTTGGGCAAAAAGGACGGGTTAGTTCTGAGAGAAACCCTGTCTTTGTGGAAAACCAGATAAGGAGGACGAATGCAAAGGGCATGGAGTTCTGATACTCTCCTAGCAGAAGTTATGGCAACTAGGAAGAGAGTTTTCCAAGAGAGCAACTTTAAAGAACAGGAAGCCGCAGGTTCAAAGGGAGGAAGAATCAAGGATGTTAAAATCAAATTTAAATTCCACTGTGGTGGGGGTCTTTGATTGGGGGTTTGAGTAAAAAGATACCCTTAAGGAAGGCTTTACAAAGCTTGTGGGACATGATGCTGGAATCCAATAGGCCTACGTAAAAATTTGAAATGGCCGCTAACTGAACCTTTACAGTAGAAGATGAAGAGCCTGAATGAAAAATTTCCACTAGAAAATCTAGGACTGACTGTATAGGAGCAGTGAAGGGATCTATATTCCTAGCCCTTGCCCAGAAGGAAAAACGCTTCCATTTACTAGCATAAATCCTTCTGGTAGAGGACTTAAGGGAAGCTACAATAATATCACGGACAGAATTGGAAATCAGGGGAAGCCTGGCTAAGGATGGAAGTAGAGCAACCAAGCTGTGACGTTGAGAGATTGGAGGGATTGGTGCAGCCGCCCTTGACTGGTGGGCCAAATGATCTGGCACTGGGTCCAGATGCCAAGGCTGTTCCAAAAGGTAACGATGCAGGAACGGGAACCATATCTGTCGAGGCCAATAAGGGGCAATGAGGATCATCCTGGCTCTCAAGGCGGTAGCTTTCTGAATCAACTGAGTGATTAATGGAAAGTGGGGAAAAGCGTATAGAAGTCCCCGAGGCCAATCGTGAACTAGAGTGTCTCTGAGGGGATGGCCTGGAAGGGGAAAGAGGGTGAAGAAGTCGAGGCACTTGCTGTTTTGAGGTGTTGCAAAAAGATCGCGGCAAGGAGGACCCCACTTCTGAAAAATCTCCTCCGTTACTGATTGCTTGAGAGACCACTCGTGTGGCATGAGAATAGCTCTGCTCAACCTGTCCGCTATGATGTTGGACTTCCCGGGGATATGCGTTGCTATCAGAAACCGCTGAGAAGAGATCGCCCATTGCCAAAGTCTGAGTGCCTCTCGACACAGGGGATAGGACTTGGTTCTGCCCTGCTTGCTGATGTACCACACTACGGACATATTGTCCGTCTGAATTGCAACAGTCCCTAAAGGAAGAGAGTCTTGGAGGGCCTGCAACGCCAAAAGCACTGCTCTCATCTCCAGGACATTTATGTGCAGGTGGCATTCGAAAGGTTGCCATGTGCCCTGGACTGTCCTGCCCTGAAAATGCCCCCCCCCCACCCGATCAGGGAGGCATCCATTGTGACAGTGGCGACCGGAGGGGAAGGAACGAATGGTCTGCCCTGAAGGACTTGAGGGGAGACCATCCACCAAGACAGATGTTTCTTGCAAGATAGTGTTGTTATGATTTTGTGTGTCAAAGGAAGCTGTTGGAAGGACCACGGGGAGAACAGCATCCACTGAAGGAGCCGCATGTGAAAGCGAGCAAGGGGAAGTAGCGTGATAGACCTAACACTTTTAGGACAAACCTGGCCTGGATTCTTTTGCTCTGAAGGAGGATATGAACATGATTTCGAATATCTAAAACTCTTTGCTTCCAAATATCTAAAACTCTTTGCTCGGTTAATTTTGCTGAGAGCTGTATGGTGTCCAAGGTGGCGCCTATGAAGGTAATAGACTGACAAGGCGACAAGGCAGACTTTTCGAAATTTATGGAAATACCTAGCCCTTTGCAAGTTTGAATGGTGTAATCTCTGGCAAGAAGAAGCTGATGCCTGGTGGTGGCAGTAAGGAGCCAGTCGTCTAAATACGGAAACACCTGGAATCCTTGACGTCTCAGATGAGCCGTGACCACAGCCATGCATTTGGTGAACACTCGGGGGGCTGTAGTGAGACCAAAGGGCAGGGCCCTGAACTGGTAGTGACTGGCCCCCAGCCGGAAGCGGAGAAACCTCCTGGAGCGCCTGTGCATCTTGATGTGATAGTACGCATCCTGAAGGTCCACTGAGCACATCCAATTGTCCTGACCCAGAAAGGGTAGAATGGACTGTAGCGTGACCATCCGGAACTTCGTTATTTTACAGACTTGTTTAATCTGCTGAGATCCAATACTGGCCTCCAGTCCCCGGTCTTTTTTGGTACCAAAAAGAACTTGGAGTAGATTCCGGATCCTATTTGGTCTGCTGGGACTGGCTGGATGGCTCTTTTTGTTAGCAGTTTTGAAATTTCTAGTACTGCTTGTTCCCTTAGACTGGGTGGAACGTCTGGGAGGGGCCCATTTGGCCGAGTTGGGGTGTGGGTAAAGGAAATTTTGTAACCCTCGGATATAATCGACTGTACCCATTTGTGTTGTGTGAGAGAAAGCCAGGCTTCTGAGTACAGCGATAACCTTCCCCCGACTGCCTCCGAAGGTGGACAGTCGGGCAGCTTCTCAGGGATGCTGGAAGGGTTTATCAGAGAGAGACTCTCTGTTACCCTGATTCTGAGGACCTCCTCTGCCTCTAGGGCGGCATCTGTTGTTGTCCCCCCCCCCCTGCCTCTCGGGGGAAACTGACCTCATGCATCAGGCATGACACCCTGAGATTTGCGGAACCGCATTTTTCCACCTTTTTGACCCTTAGGATAGGATCTGGACGGGGTTGAAAAACGGACTCCTACGGCAGAAAGAGTCTTGCCATCTTGTTCGCATCTAGTCAAAGTATCCTTCACTTGAGGTCCAAACAATGCCGAACCATCAAAGGGGGAGTTAGTGAAGGATGCCTTGAAGGGGTCTGCAAAGTTGCAAAGCCGCATCCAGGCATGACGTCTTAAAGCCACGCCTGTGCCTACGGCTCTACTCGCTCCATCGGCTGCATAGGAAATAAGCCGCATGGAGGAGTTGACAATGGAATTTAGGGTTCCTAGCTGGAAGTTGATTTTGTCCTGAGACCCCGCAGCTGTTGGATCCTGTAGGGTGTATCACCCATTTCTTTGAGAATGTCTTTTTGAAGGCAGGTGAAATGGCACAAGTAATTCAGCAACCGCATGGCGAAGGTCGCTGAAGAGAACATCCGCTTGCCGTACCTATCCATAGTCCTAGATTCCTTATTAGGAGGATGGATAGGCACTGAAGGATCGGCCAGTTCCTTCTTAGTGGCTGCAGCCACCACCATGGCATCAACTGGGACACCCTTAGTTAAGAATTGTTTATCTGACTGGGCTGTGATAAATTTGGAGGGCCTTCGTGGGGTGGGTACCATCATATCAGGGGCCGTCCACGCCTTCCGCACCACCACTTCCATGACGGGGTCAAAAGGCGGAGACACCCAGGAGGTGGAAGGGCGAGAACCAAACGCCTCCAGGTAAACCGACTCGTCCTCGGAAGGATTGAGGGCAGACCAGTTCCCCCTCTGCTTAAGGATTTCAAGGATGTCAGAAAAGGGGACATCCTCAGAGGGGGACCGTGGGGACCCTTCCGACTCATCCAAGTCGGTATCAGATGGGATGGACTCAGGGGAGTCCACATGCTTCCTCTTATATGTCCTCTTTCGAGGGGGTTCACCTGACGGATCAGGGGAAGCCTCGGAAGAGGAGGATATTCCCAATGGGGAAACCTGAGGCGTTGGGTCTCTACGGTCGGGAATGAGAGAGTGGGTGGAGACCGCAGCAGGCACTACAGTGGGAGGAGCTGAAGGAGCTGACCGTGGAGCAGGCACAGGGGCCAGTACGCTCCTTATGACCTCAAAGGCGCCCCTATCAGGCAGGACAGAGGGCTCCCGTTCCGAAGAAATAGGAACCCCAGCCGGCACTGAGAGGGACGGCTCCGAAGCCGATGTTGGGGCCAAACTCACCAGTGCCGAAGCTCCGAGAGGGAGAACGGGGTCGGACAAGGGTCCGATGCCACTCGCCCCCCCGGAGCCGACGAGGGAGTCCAAGCGCCCGGATCCCTTCTTGGATGGGACCATGGAAGAGATCGGAGCAGACGACGGAGCCGAAGGGAGAAGTATCGGCTCCGATGTCACGATGGTCACGGCTCCGAGGAGCTCCGGCTCCGAACTCAGGGGCAGAGTCGGAGGAGGAATCGAAGATGGCATGGGTAAAGCCATTGTCTGTTGAGACGGGCTGTGAAGCATTTGGGCCAGTGCCTGAGACTTTAGGAGTCTGCTAACCACCCTCTCAAGGTCATGGTCAGAAAGCTTGGAAGACAGAGAGGAATGGCTCCGATGGCTCCGCTCCGAGAGCAAAGGCGATCTCGGAGCCGAGTGAATGGACTCTAGGGACGGAGACCTAGATCTTTTGCGGGTGGAAGATGGCACCGAGACTAGTGGTGCCAATAGAGCCAAAGACACGTCGGCTCCGACCGAAGCCGACTTAGGAGACAGAGTCTTTGAGGCATCAGCTCCAGCCGGAGCCGATGCAGAAGACTGCGACATAGCCGTATCAGCTCTGGCTGGAGCCGATCGTGACACAGTAGGTGAGCCACCAGCCGAAGGCTTGGAGCACGGAGCCAACGGTTTGGATGGCTTTGAAGGTTTACCCGGCAAGGACTTAGCTGGGGAACCTTCGGGCTTTAATAAGCCCCTCAAAATTAACTTATTCCTGCGCTCCTGCAAGACTCTTGGACTGAACGCATGACAAACAGAACACGAGTCCTGCAGGTGCAGGGGTCCCAGGCAATAAACGCAAGAAGTGTGACCATCTGTCAGCGACATTTTCTGACAGCACGAGTCACACTTCTTGAAGCCTAAGACTTTAATGTCTTTAGACATTACGGCTGTTAAAGAAGAAAAAAAATCTTCCTTAGAAGCTAAAACACACACAAAGTAAAAATAAAGGTTAATAACCAACGCACACCTAACTGTCCCAAAACAAGGGAACGGAAAAAAACGGAAGGGCCTAAGGCCTAACCTTAACAGGGGAGGGATATAACTTTGGGATTTAGGGATTAACCAAAAATGGGACCCAACGGGATGGTATAAGTACTAGACTATAATATTATAAAATAAAAGGGAAAAAAAATTCCTAAGAAAAGAGAAGAAAAATTTTAATTTTTCACTGACCTGTGGAGCCGGTAAAAAAAGCACCTTGCTAGCGAAAGTGGCAAACGAGATCTGGGTAGTTAGCGCCTAGCATCATGGGATATAGGGTTGCCTCGAGCCTGTAAAATTAGCTCTCGAGCTTAGTATAGGCCGAGTCGGAGCCGAGGATCGGCTCCGAACCCATCCAGCAAGAATGAAGGCGAGATTGACAACTTAACATCTGGAGTTTTATAAATTTACAGGTAACGACAACATACTGCTGCATGTTAGATGATGATGAGAAGGCTGTAACAGAAATAAAAATCCATATGGCTTTCTCTAGACCGTTCCTTGAAGACCTAATCTATTCATAATTTAAAAAAAAAAATCAAGTCACACAAAGTACAGCTGTGTACCTACCATAAATGTAGATGTTTGAGTGTCTTCACTGTTGCAGTCATTACTCTTGGGTTATCCTGCTGGCAGGCTACCCGCAGTCGGCCAGAATTCCAAAGTCTAGGTCCGGCGTCAGTTGCTGTCGCCTCTTCCCTGACGTCAGTGTGCCAGGGGTATAAAAGATGCAGCCGACACCATTTTCTTCAGTTTTTCTTGCCCCAGATGTCAGGTGCCCCAAATAGGTAGGCTGAAAAATATAGCAATAAGAAATGCATGCACAAAAATAACATTTCCTTCATCTACAAGCAAATACACCAAAAAGGTTGTATAGGATAGAGAAGTGTAGGTAAGTCCCAGCAAAGAGAAGGGGGATGGTGGGTGGGTAACCTGGACTGCAACAGTGAATACACTCGAACATCTACATTTATGGTAGGTACACAACTGTACTATGTTCATCGTGTTTCACTGTTGCAGTCATTACTCTTGGGTTGGATCCCAAAGCTGAGGATGGGTGGCTGGGCTAAATAGAATTAGGAGAGGCTATGAGGCCCTGCAGAACTGCAGTGGCAAAGCCTGCTCTGGACTTAGAGTAGAGAGGCAAGTGGTAGTGCTTTGTAAAGGTGTGCACTCTACTCCAAGTTGCAGCCTCTAAGATTTCTTTGGTTGGAACTCCTCTGAGGAAGGCTGCTGAAGTGGCTGCTGCTCTGGTGGAATGAGGCCTAATGCCCTTAGGCACTGATTTGCCATGTTGAGAATAGCAGAAACGGATGCAATGGCCTATCCATTTAGAAATAGTCTGTTTTGATATAGCCTTTCCTTGTGATCCTGCAGCATATGACACAAAGTTGCTCAGTTTTTCCTGAAAGCTTTAGTTCTGTCCAAGTAGAAGAGTAACTGCCTGTGTATGTCCAAAGAATGCAGAATTTCTCACCCTTGTTCTGTGGGTTTGGGTAAAAGGTAGGCAAGTGAATGGTTTGACTGAGGGCCACACTGCACACCACCTTAGGCATAAATGTAGGGTTTGTCCTCAAAGAAACCCTGTCTGGGTGAAAAATGATGAAAGGATCCACAGCCATGACTGCTTGTAACTCCGAGACTCACCTTGCAGAGGTTATGGCTAGGAGCAGAGCCGTTTTCCAGGATAAGAATTTAATATCCGCTGTTGATGCTGGCTCGAAAGGAGGCAGTGTGAGTTTCTCCAAAACATAATTGAGGTCCCAGGCCGGAATTGATGATCTCCTTGGAGGCCTAATGTTTTTGGCCCCTCTGAGGTACTGCCTTATTAAAGGATGAGAAAAGATAGGTGGTTCCGTATTGTAATGGGCTGAAACAGCAGAGGCATGAATCTTAATGGATGAGAAAGAAAGGCCTTTGTTCATTATCTCAGTTAGGTATTGTAAAATCTGAGGAATATTTGGCACAGACGTGTCAATGCCTTGTTCCTGGTTCTAAGCACAGAATCTCTTCCATTTTTCTGCATAAGAATTTCTGGTACTGGGCCTCCTGGCCTCCAAGATAACATCCATAACAGTTTTTGAAAGAGGAGTTTTCTGAATGGCTACATTATTCACCATGCTGCCAGATTTAAGGTCCTGAGTTGGCTGCAGGATCTGATTGTTTTGTTGGGTCAGAAAGTGAGAAGTTTGAGGCAATATCCATACTGGACCTTGAGACAAGCTCTTTAGGATTGGGTACCAGTGCTGGCGTGGCCAGTCTGGCGCAATCAGAATCATTTTTGGCTTCTCTTGTCTGACCTTTAGGAGTACTCTGGGAAGGAGAGGCAGAGGAGGAAACGCATATACTGTTATATTTTTCCAGCTGAATGATAGGGCGTCCACTTTCCATGCTTGCTTGTGGTAAATCCTTGTGCAAAATCTCTGCAATTGACAGTTGTGAGGGGAGGCAAATAGATCTATGTCTGGGCATCCCCATTTCCTTATTATCATCCTGAAGACTTGTGGATCCAGTTTCCATTCGTGGGGATCCATGAGGTTTCTGCTTAGTCCGTCTGCCAGAGTATTTGTTTTTCCTGGCAGGAATTGTGCTAGTAGGTGAACTTGAAAAGCCAATGCTGTGTCCCATAAGGTCATTGCTCGTCTGCAGAGGGGGTAAGAATGAGTACCTCCCTGCTTGTTTATGTACCACATGACCCTAGTGTTGTCCGTCTATCAGTAATTGTCCTGGATGAATTAGGTCCTTGAAAGCTGTCAGGGCATTTTGAACAGCTAGCATCTCTTTTTGATTGATGTGAAGATGCATCTGGTTTGCAGGCCATGTGGTCTGAATACATTTTCCTGCCATATGGGCCCCCCAGGCATAATCTGATGCATCCGTTTGTCAGTGTCTGTCTGGCTGTGGGTAAACTGAATGACAGACCCTTGTGGTGACAGGCTTCTGCCCACCATCGAAACTCCTGTTGTAGGTACGGAAAGAGTGCAATTACTGTCTCCAGGCTGTGGCAATGCTGAGTCCAAACACTTTTCAGATACCATTGTAGTTTCCTCATATGCAGTCTGGCATATGGAATTAGTAGAATGCAGGATGCCATGAAACCCAAGGCCTGCAGGATTTTCCTTGCAGATAAGTGGGTTTTTGTTGCCAATTTCTTGAAGTAAGTAGTCAGTTGTTCTTGCTCGTCTGGCGTGAGATAAGCCATTTGGGCAGTTGTATTTAAGCTTGCACCCAGGAATATTCTCTCTTGAGAGGGCACTTGTTTTGATTTCTTTTCATTTACTGTGTACCCTAGGCCAATTAGTAATCTTTTTACAAACGCCAGATGCTGTAGAAGAGTGTCTTTGTTCTCTGCTTGAATTAGGCAGTCGTCCAAGTAGGGATATATTTGAATTCCTTTTTGTCTACAAAACGCAATTACTGGTGCCAGGCATTTTGTAAAGACCCTGGGCGCAGTAGATAAGCCAAAGGGCAGTGCAGAGAATTGGTAATGCATTGAGCCAGCTATGAATCTGAGGTATCTTCTGCAAGATTGTCTGATTGGGACATGCAGGTATGCCTCTTTTAGGTCCAAAGTTATGAGCCAAGCCCTCTTGCCCAGCATGGGCAGTAGCTGCTGAAGAGTCAACATCTTGAATTTTGGAACTTCCAGAAATGTATTTAGTATAGACAGGTCCAGAACCGGACTCAAGGTTTTGTCCTTCCTGGGTACTAGAAAAAGTCTGGAGTAAAATCCTTGCCCCTGCTCTTGTTGTGGTACTTGCTGAATGGCCCTCATGTCCATGAGGGCTGTAATTTGTTTTAGTGCCTCTGCCCATTGATTGTGTGGCAGATCTGGCATGCCCTTTGACCTTGGTAGAGTGTGAAAATGGAACCTGTAGCCTTGGGACACTATGTTCACAACCCAATTTGTCTTGGGTAACCATTTGCCAATTTGATGAAATTTGATGAAAAAAAAGTGCTATTTTTCCCCCTAAGTGGGCTGTCAAAAGAAAACTGCTTGGAGCTGGTAGAGGAAAGTCATTGGGATGGTTTCCTGTAAGGCTGTGAATTGTCTTCTCCGCTTTTGGAGGTAGGAGCACCCCATTGTTTAGGTCTGTATGAGCCTTGGGGTTGAGATCTGCCTCTGGGACGTCTGTATCTGCCTCTTTGTGGTCTGTCTGAGACTGGAAAGGACCAATTTTTAGGCGGTCAGTTTCTGCTAAACCTGGGTGGCTGTACCTGTAAGAAATCCTTTACTGTCTGCATGGATTTTGCTTTATCCTCCATTTTTTTCAACACCTCTTCTGTTTTAGTACCAAACAAAGTATCATGCTGTAATGATGCATTTAATAATTGTGCTTTAACATGATCAGGCAGATTTTGTTCCTTTAACCAAGCATGCCTTCTAATAACAGAACCTGTAACAGCCACCCTGCAAGAGGCCTCCAGTGAATCATAACCACATTGCAAAGTATGCTTTCCCACTTGTTCAGTTGCATGCAATAAATCCTGCAATTCTTTGTTCTCTGCACATTCGGTATTTGTCAACATTTTTTGTTTAAGTAGTGACATTAAATATTGCTGATATTTAAGCATATGAAATTGACAATTTAAAGCCTTTACAGCCAGGGTGGCAGAAGTGTAAACTTTTTTTCCCCCATCTGTCTAGAGCCCTAGAATCCCTATCAGAGGGGTCAGGGTTTTTTGCAGTGGAAGCTTTAACCCCCTTGGGATCCTGAGAAATATTTTCTGGGTCTGCTGCGGGGTTTTTATATAGGGATTTATGGGAATCCGGGACCCTGTAGTATCTGTCTGGCTTAGCAGGTACAGGGGGTAAAGAGTCAGGGGACAGTCCGGACTCTGAAAATACATCATCTACAATGTCTAGAACAGGTGGAATAGCTAGGGGTCTGTGCTGAGGAAGAAGCAGGAAGTCTCTGAGCCTTTTCTTAGACTCAGAATAATCTTGGTTTTCCCAGTGGAAATGCTCCCTCATAGTATGCAGTGTTTCCCCAAAAAAATAGTCCTCAGGAGGAGAGGCTGAAGGAATGGATTCTTCAGCATCAGAATCCTCATAGGGAAGCATGGGGTAATCCTGTTCAGAAGAGGAATCAGAGGAAATAGAAACCTGATCAGAAAAATCATACTCTGTCTCTTGTCTAGGCCTCTTATCAGGAGGGGGATGGGAGCCCCTGATCAAAGTAATTAGGTCTTCGGTCATTTTGAGCATTTGTTTTTTAGGCATGGAAGTCTGAATAGGAGAATGCTGTACTTGTTTCTTTGTCTTTAGTGCTTTAGTCTTTGAAGCTGAGGATGGCTTAACATATAGTTGTGTCGGTCTGAAGACACCCTCAGAGCCGATGCCTGCTCAGCGGCTCTGGACCCATCTGAGGGATTGATTTCCGAGTGTCCAATACCTTGAGTTTCCACAGGCCCAGTCGGCTCCACGTGGGAGTCGGTGGCAGCCTGTGGCTCTGAGGTAGCGGGCGCCAGGGGCTGCGAAGGCGCCTCACTGAGAACCGGCGACTGGCCTAGAAGAGGCTTCGTCGGTTTTGGACCTCGGATGCCTATCCTTGTCCTTGCGTTTTTTGTAAACTCCGGTTGTCGGCTGTTCCGCTGACATTATATAATTAAATCGTCGGCCAAAGTAATGAAATGCAAAATCGAACCGACGCTTGATAGTGCGTTGGTTGAATCTAGCACAAAACTGACAGCTAGCAACATTGTGATCAGGGCCTAGGCAAGGAATACAGTAAGAGTGAAAATCCTTATGAGGTATTTGCTTCCCACAAGAAATACAATTGTTAACTTTTTCTGACATCGGTCTGGAGCAAGAAAAAAGTTTCCCCAATGGGGTATTTAGCTTTAATGAAGACTTTGGTTCTGAAATTCAGATTTGAAAATCTCAGGAGTCGGCCGACCGGCACTTACGAACTGCTTTTGCTTCGGGCACCACACGGCAAGAAAGACTGAAGAAAATGGTGTCAGCTGCATCTTTTATACCCCTGGCACACTGACATCAGGGAAGAGTCGACAGCAACCAATGCCGGACCTAGACTTTGGAATTCTGGCCGACTACGGGTAGCCTGCCAGCAGGATAACCCAAGAGTAATGACTGCAACAGTGAAACACGATGAACATCAGTATAAAAGGGAGAAATAGCATAGAATTAAGAAGTGCCAATTTCAAGGAAAAGGCTACAAACAGGTAAAGCAAAATCTCCAGACAGATGAAAAGGGGCAACTCTCACCAGTGTGAAGTATTCTTTCTGCTATTCTCTCTTTTAGTATCTTTTATTTCCATTCTTCATAATCATCTCAAGAGGAATGATTACTCTACATCTAATGGAACTGCAGTTTACCTTCTGCATTTTAATGAGCAAGTGAAAACTGAGTCACCCACAGCTGCATTTAGCCATCTTTAAACAAAGACGTCAAAATGCTATTCACCCTTCATTTAGGATTAGTGGACAGCAATGCATGATGATTACACAATATTCATTGATAACAGAATTCTCAAATTTGTGACATTTAGGTTTGCAATATATTCAATGAAACTTGCAGCATAGTCAAACCTTTTAGGGTAAAAGAGTGTACAAAAATATAAAACGGTGTGAACAAAATTACATACATAAGAAAATGTATATTGTGTGGACTGCAGGAGGTGGGAATGGTGTTAAAGGTCCTTCAATCATACTACTATTTAATTTTAAGAGGCTGCAACCAGAGAGAAAGGACAAACAGAAAATTCTTGCAATTCTGCATCAAGTTAAATAAATAAAAAGTGGAAATGCTACAAGGGAAGAAGAGATGATATAAAATTGAAAAGATAAGCTATGCACATAATATAGGAAATGCAAAACAAAAGACAAAAGAACTATCATCAGATCTACCATGCACAAGCGAAAAAAAAAAGCATAGGATGGACACAGGTATAGTACAGCAAAAGAGAGAACTTAAAAGTATCACATATGGGCTACTTATTTTTTATACAACAGTAAACATTAGTACTATATGGTATATGTATGTAATATACACATTCATATGGCTATCTGATCTAGAAGAGGACACTAAGATTGGTCTACAAATGGATTTGTCCTCTCTGCTGTTCCAATTTTGCACTTTTTTAATAGAAGTTGTTCCCCCAGACATCAGCAGCCGCAGCAAAATTCACCTAGCCACCAAGTCTGCCAGTTCTTCCCATCTACTAAGTGAGCAGAACTTCTGAAACTCAAGGGGAAAAAAATGAAGACTATTCTTCCACTGTTAGCAACATACAAGATTATGTATGCTGACTTAAGTACTTCAATGGCCACAGATGGAGGGGGGGGGGCACTCAAGCAAGCCTATACTTGCTCAAATGTTACAATGGGGTGCAGCACTAGCTCTGCCTGTCAAACAATAAACATATACTTGGTATTCATGAGGCCATATGGCTATACACAAAAACAGGCTAGCTGTATATAACTGCTCTATACCACACCAGTCACTGACATTTTTGTGTTTTTGAAGACTCTGGTGTCACACAAATAATTCAGCAGTCTTGCGATACCTGCAAGATAGACCGATGTGTAGAACCGCTCACTGTCTACAACATGCTGCTCATTACTGAAGATTATGAATGTAGCACCGAGATAAATTTCTTGTTCTTGTTACAGGACAACATAATGCCTTATGTCTATGTGGGCTACAGTTATTACATAACAGCTAAATTAGACTGATGTATTCCCCTTACATTATGCTTGACAGGAAAGCTTAAGCATTCTGGAGGATTTTGACACCACTCAGCTAAGAGTGAGACAAAGGTGAAGAGCACTGCTGTTGACTCACTGCAATATTCTGTTCAATGTGCCAGACTAATGAATGAAAACAGGGCTCCCTATTGAAATGTTGGCTCTCAATGTCAACTACAGGCAGATAAAAAAAAAAAAAAAGATTGAAAATCCAGGAGAACCGTGAATCTCCAATATCACTCATTTTCTTTAATCTTCTTTTTTGCAGGGGGGACAAGCCTCCTGCAACCTCCGATGTGGGAGCCTAGACCCTTCCCCACCAGAACTTATATACATCTACTCTGAGACTGACATATATCAGAAAAAACGGAATATTCTGGGAAATGGCCATCTCAGAATTGGCATTTGTTAATTCAATTTTTTTCCATTCTCAGTATTTCAACACTCACTTCAGTAGGTCTAGACATTTTAAATGGTTACCATGAAACTAGTGAACATTTGTCTGGCCATGAATAAAACTAATCCACATTAGCGTTTGGCTATGAACTAATGTTACAAATTTGATTACAGATAATGCCTAAGAGGCAAAGTATATCAAGCTCCTGTTGAAAGACAGGCTGTAGCTTTACATCAAGGCTGCCAACAGCATGTCACAGAGAAGGAGAGGGTGGGGTGGTTTCCCCCAAACCTGGAAAAATCTTACAGGCTTGCATTCTGCACAGTAAACGATGGCCAGAGAGACGTGAAAATCTTATTCCTTAGCCTAGTGAACATATTAACAGGTTCTGGCTTAAGACCCAACAATGAAATAAGGTTTACATGCTGGGGGTGTAGGCCAAGCAATGTTTGGTGGCTGGATTTTCTTGTAGGCAGTTTGTTGGCATTCTAATAGGGCACATATATTTGACACTTGTGATGGGGTTAGATGTGCAGTACCTAATCTGTAGGATGAAGGAAAGGTACAGCAGTAGTAAGAGGAACTCGGAGTCTGGTTAGTTTTAATATAATATGACTACAGTATGCTTCAGAAGTAAAGACTGCCTCAGAAAGGAGAGAGCTTGATATTATGGCACCTTGCTTGTTGAGGTTCCTGATAGCAAAGGACTTAATGCTTGAATACAAACTTAGGAAGATGTGACTCTATCGTCAGGCACACTGACGTCCCGCTCACCAGGCTGAACAAGGAGAAGGTCACGGTGAGAAGCCTGTCGGGCACTATGATCCGCCACAAAACACAAGCACTCAGGTCACTCCAAGGCAAGTACAAATATGACTCAGTCATTGTCCATGCTGGTGTGAATGACCTGAGACGTACCTCCCTGGACTACATGAAAAGAGACATAGAGGAGCTCTCTGAGCATGTAGCCCAGGCCGGTATGACCCTGACCTTGAGTAGCATCTTACCCTCACCAAGAATGATGCCACAACATGAAGACAAGATGATCAATTTCAACAACTGGCTTAAGTACCGGTGTCATTCAAAGGGGATCCAATGCCTGTCAGCCTGGGATGATATGCTCGACAAGCCACGATGCTTCGCTAGGGACGGCTTGCACCTGTCACCCCTGGGCTTTCGGATATTGGCAAAGGCTCTTGCTACCCCCATAGTGCCTTTTTAGGCAAGGCTCAAAAGACAAACCCACCTCCATAGGTGTCACAAGGGATAAGAAACTAAGAGTAATGCTACTCAACGCCAGAAGTCTAAACCTCAAGATGCACGCACTTGAAACTCTCCTTAGCATGGAGAACATCGATATCTGTGCAGTAACAGAAACCTGGTTCAGGGCTCCCGAGAGCACCCCAGCACTACCAGGTTATACCTCATACCATGCTTTTCGGCCCCAAAACTTGGACCGAACCACAAAAGGAGGGGGAGTATTGATATTCATTAAAGATACCCACACCTCCAGGTTGGTGGCAAAGCACGAAGCATGAGAGACTATCCATGTGCAACTAACAGTGGGTAAAACTGCCTTCCAGTTTATAGCCTGCTACAGACCACCCTCCCAAACCCAGGAACCCCACTCGGCCTTCCTGAGAACACTGGAAAATATGAAGGTCTCTCCAAACACCATTATATTGGGTGACTTCAACTACCCAAACATAGACTGGGAGCATTACTCTAGCTCCAACACCCTAGCCCAAAGGTTCCTAGAATTCATAAACTCAAATGCTATGGAACAACTTGTTACCACTCCCACAAGAGGGGAAAACATACTGGACCTGATCATCACCAACATGGGGACTCTATGCTCCTGACCAGAAGTTTATCCCTCACTGGTAAGATCAGACCATAAACTGATCTCACTGGATATTCACATCCTGACCCCACCCCCTGCCCAGAAAACCACAGTGAAAAACTTCTCTAAAGCAAATTTCACATTCCTCAAAACCGAGGTGGAATCCTTCAAAGCTCCCGGGCCTGTGGAAAATACGGCCCAGACTGCAGAATCCTTTATAAATGCATTCTATGAACACCTTCAGGAATGCATGGATCATGCAATTCCAAATAAAACCAAGACCCAATCCTCCAAAGGCAGACGTCCTGTCTGGTGGACCCCAGCCATAAACAAACTATACAATAGAAGGAGGAAGCTACTACATGATAGAGCAAAATCCCAAAAAGGGAAGGCATCTCTGATCAGTATTAGCAAAAAACTAAGGGAACTCATAAAATCGTCTAAGGCCAGCTTAGAGAGAAAAATTGCACAGGACACTAAGGATAATCACAAGGCTTTCTTTAGTTATGTTAGGAACCTGGGTGGGAATTCCCAGATATGCTCAGAATTAGTCCAAAATGACAAAAAATACACCGAACCCTCAGACATTGCCAACATCCTAGCTGACAGGTTCAGCGCAAACTTCTCCCCCCCTCCCCACCAAAAGGGCAAATATCTATCCCAGCAGAGTGCTGCCCCCCTGACATCTCAGATGCTCAGGTAAGAGCCGCCCTCTCCAATGCAAAAAACACAGCATCAATGGGACCAGGCGGTGTCCCGGGCTGCGTCCTACATGAACTCCAAGAAGAGCTAAACCCAAACATAAAACTACTGTTCAATCTCAGCCTTACTACAGGATATGTACCCAAAGAGTGGCATACAGCAACAGTGGTCCCTCTCCACAAAGGTGGTGCCTCAACGGACCCTGGAAACTATCGCCCCATAAGCCTGACTAGCTTGGTCTGCAAAGCTATAGAAAGGATCATCATGGACCTCATAAATAAAGATATTGGGGACCTACAGACACTGGATCCTACCCAGTTCGGCTTTGTTAAGGGCAGATCCTGCCCTCTTAAACCTGGTCAACTTCTTTGAAAGAGTCACCAAGGCCATTGACGAAGGGAAGGTGGTCCACACAGCCTACCTGGACCTCGCATAAGCCTGCGATACAATACCCCACTCGGGCATTATAGATAAGCTCACCAGCTTAAATATAAACCCCTATGTCACTAGATGGGTTGCAAACTGGCTCAAGGACAGAACCCACATGGTTAGAACGGCTGGAGCCATGTCAGACTCCAAACCAGTTACAAGTGGCGTCCCACAAGGCTCAGTCCTGGGACCTCTCTTGTTCGGTATATATTTCTCGGAGGTACAGGCCAACACAGAAGGACTGTGGCTGACCAAGTTCGCAGATGACTGCAAAGTGGGCGCCATAATCGACATTCCAGCCGACACAAGCATCCTCCAAAAGGGCCTCATAGAAACAGACAACTGGTGCCAGAGCCATGGCCTCAAGCTAAACGCCAAAAAGTGTATAGTCATCCCCTTTGGAAAAAACAAAGTGCCCACAAATTACCACATAGGTGGTAATCCATTAAGTACAGAAGAAGTAATTAGGGACCTGGGGACCCAAGTTGATAGCAATCTCTCATTTGACAACCACGTGGCCAAAGTGGTTAGAAAAACATTTTATATAGCCCACCAAATCATGAAGGGATTCACATCTAGATTAGGGGAGGTCATCGTGCCTCTTTACTCATCCCTCATCAGGCCCATAATCGAGTACAATGCCCCTTTTGGGATGTACCTTACCAAACACCTGCAGCAACTGGAAATACCCCAAAAGTACCTCACCAAGAGGATGAAAGGGCTCAAAGAGATGCCATATACTGCCCGGTTAAAGAAACTCCAGCTCTACTCAGTGGCATACCGCCTGCTCAGCGGCGACCTGTGCCTGACATATAAAGCCATGTCCAACCCGGAATTAAGGGACATGCTGCACCTCAAAAAATCCAAATCCCATCGAGCTACATGCTCGAGAGACTTGAACCTCAGCACTGAAATAAATAGGACATGCTGGAGGGACAGATTCATAACCCAGAGGCTCCCTTCACTCTGGAATAAAATCCCAGTCCAGGTTAGGCAGAGTCCCTCATTGACTCTCTTCAAGAGGAATCTTGATGAGTGGATGGGAGATTGTAGGTTTACCCCAGGTATCACTTCTGTCTCACTGTTAGACAGAGGCACAGTATACTAACCTCGAAAAAGGGCATAGCAAAATTAATTTAAAATGGGTGGCGAAAGCCAAACATACTATGGCTAGGCTTATAAATGCCCTAGGGCAAATAGCCTAGTATGAACCTATGAACCTATGAATAAAGGGAAAAGGATGAATGCAAGGATGATCTAAAGCATTAATGCCCTTTATAAATGGAACACCAAACTCTGGCAATCTTGACAAGCGGTGTTTATACTCTCTAAAAGTTAAAGCAATTATAAGCCTGTCTCAGCATGTTAACTACATACCACGCAACCAACATTCGATTAGGTGAAGCCGTGGCTAATCTAGAAGGAAACCTACTGCCACTCGAAGACTGAAATCTGATGTGTGATGGCTCAGATGTTCTTAGTGGCCCCAAAAGATCTTGGCACTGCGTAGGCACTTTGTAACTTATTGCCAGGTTTGATGGCTTTTGTAGCCATCTCTAGAGGATTGGAGATACCATCAGCCCAACATGCATGTGACTTGTCTAGCTATAGATCGGCGACTAGGGTTATACAATGTTACCTAAAATTTATATTGAATTAATTTCACAGAGACCTTCCCAATTTGTTTATTGGACAATGGCACCCAGCTGGTTAGAATGAGAAAGAAATAAGGGACAACTGTAGATACTGGAAGTTCAACATCTTCTAATTTTAAAGATAACAAATTCCAACAGTGGTTCATGGGCTTTTAGGAACAGTGAAAGTGTCTTCAGGTTCATGCTAGGTTATCAGAACAAGTCTGATGCAATGAGATGAAGATAATCATCAGTAAACCAATAATGTACCCTTCATGCTTGCCAGAGGGATGGTGGGGAAGCTCCATGTGCACTGCAATATTAGTTGTTGGTACTACTTAAACACAACCAGAGCATTTGAAGAACCAATAGGCAACAGGGTCAAGCAAAGCATGCTACACAGGAGCATTGTGAATAAAAAAAAAAAAAAAGGTAGCGCTTAGATGCAAATTCTTATATCTCTCACATGTTTCAAAAACTTTCTGAAGGCCCAAATGCCATTAGCTCTGTGAATGAGAAAAATGAGAGCGGAAAAAAAGGTCACCAAACTGAAGGAAGAGGAGCTGTGAGTCTTGCTGACCCAGGACAATACCTTTCAGGGAATTAGAAGATACTAAATCAAATCAAAACTCCATGCAGGAGCCCAACCAATCGGTAACAAGAAAAACACAGCTATGACTTCTCTTGACTAGCTGAGGCTGCCCAGCCTAATACAACATCAAGTCTAAAGTTTGTTAGAACCTATAACGTCTGACAAAATTACCTGTGTTTTGAAAAAGAAAGCCAGGAATAGGACCACAGAGAAAAAGTATCTCCATTTAGAACTTTATGAGATGCTCAAAACCATGAAAGGATATGACTACAGGGTCGATTCCTCATGCCTGGAAAAAGGGGGTAGCATCATAAATAACGAAGGACCATCCAGATCATCACTAGTCACATGGATCTTTTTCAGTCCTTAGTCAAAACTGCAAGATGCTCATGGCTGCATTAGACTGTCAGGATATAACCTCACCAGTGTTGTACGTGCTTGCAATGGATCAATGTGGGTTTGTTAAGTGGTAAAGAAGCCATCAATAATATTAAAATTTTACTCAATTCAGGATATTAAAATTTTACTCTTAATTCAGGATATTCAAACAACCAATTCTCTACTACTAAGTGAACCAGTATGGCAAAAAGGCATCTGAAAGTGTATGTCGGGGCTAATGGTTTTCTTTAAAATGTTGTCAAGATGCTGACAGTTATATGAGAGGGCTACAGACTGTGTCAGACTGTATAACCCATCTGCACTGGGCATGGGGACTAGACAGGGATGTTAACTTGTCCTTTTATTTGGAGGCATTAGCTAGGTTACTGAATAGGTCCACCCAGAGTGGTTACAGATAGAAAAGAGGGATGTAAAATACTACTTTCTGACAAAGATCTGATAACATACATGAGATGAGGACCATGAAATGCTATTCAAACACAACATAATTTTATCCATTTTGTGTCCTTACCTCCTCTGATGGAAGCTTCAGTCTGCCTCTGGCATTACGACTAATTATTTGGGGGCCTGTTTAGCCACCATCACTAGAAGGAACTCCACAGTGATGAGAAATGACAAGACTTACTTTGCAAAATGTATAGCAAGGATACAGACATTTAAAAAGTGATCTCATATTATGCATAGCACCAAGGTGCATCCTGTGGAACCCCACCACTTTTCGTGGGCTTCAGTAGTTTAGTTATGGCCCTTGTAAGGGATGGAAGGAATGTTGAGGCCACCTGGGATAAAATTACCCTACCAGTAGAAGGGATTGGACCTGCCTATCTTTGAAATGTACTCCTGGAAAATGGTTAACATTGGCTATTAGATCAAAATTCATTCAAACAACATATCTGAACAATAATGAAAAACTACACTTTATGAGCTATTTAGGGAAGGGTGTAACTTTTGAAAATGGTTGTTATGCATATCATCTGATTTGTTGAAGTTGCTTACACACTGGCACATTCCTAGCAGCTCATTTACAAATGGCAGACATTTTGTTATGGTGAAACTGATGCACCTACAGTTAAAGAAATTTCTTTCCACCTCCCCTTTTGTGCTGGTTTCTTGTTACTGGAATCAACAAAACTTTGCTCAGAGTGGGACAAGTTCCTGGTCCGGGAATCACTTATGCAGTATACTGTGTTACTTTTATAAGTGAAGCCTATAACAGATGGCTCTATCATACAACACTCAGTAAGCAGAATGTACAAAGAGATCAATAAATCTTAGAAGCAGTTCTGTGTTAGCACTGTGAGGATGTGGAAGACTACCCTGGAGGTACAGTTAAATCATGAAAGCTGAAGCCATTATGCGTCATACCCATATAAACTACTAAATCCCAACTACTTTGGACATTCGTGTGGTGCCTCCAATACATGCTAAGACGAATGGAGTGCATTTTTCAAATGCCTTCCCACACGACTAAGGTATGGAATGAAGACCAGCCTTGACTAAGTGGAGAAAGACTATTAGGCAATGTCAAACAATATCTGGTCCCAGAGATGGCTCAGTTCTTTAAGTGGTCTTAACAAGCTTACGACAATAGGAAAAGCACTACTGACTCCTCTGATGCTGGCTGCTAATAATGCAAACAATCACAAAACAGTGTTACAGTGTTCCATAGGGAAAGATGTACAGAAGACACTGGACACTTCAATTCACTTTCTGAACCCAAGAGAATGTACAGTAAGAGTTCTTGACTAAGATCCCTGGCTGATGTACACAGGCACACAGTATAGCTCAAGTACATCAGGTTCATAATTTAAGAGTCAAGTCTGGGGTTGGTGGCTGGGCAAACAATGGCTCTTCTACAATCATTTTACCTCAAAGGAAAGTCAGCTCAAGAAGAAAGCGTTGATGGGCTTAGCTCTGGATATATCTCTGAACTACTCTGCTCAAGAATTCTGGACAGTCAAAAATAATGGGGACGAAAAAAAAAATCAGGGAAAAATGTTAATTACTCTACTTAATTTAAAATTAAAAGAAAAATACATTTTGAAGTGGCATGCATTTGCTGATCAATAACAGAAATAGAAAACTCTAACGTGTAGTATTACAGACTGACCGTAATCCTCAATGATTTATCTGAGAATAAAAAATTCTATGAGGGATGCAACAAAAATATGAGGTAAAATCTGCAAATTTATGGACACTTGAGAAGTATGCTTGAGAGCATTTCTTATTCAACAATATATTTTTTTGCTTCTTTTGGGGGGGCACACACCACTGTTTTAATAATCTTTGTACAACATAATATGCAAATATTAGAAATTCAGTCTGTTTTGTCAGGTGACTCTGCTTGAACCTACAATACCTGCTAGTTTTTAAACATTCTTATAACTGCAAGTAATGTACAAGACACCTTTAGGATACAAGTTAAGTTTGTTAGCAAAGTGCATAACAACTCCACTCTTTGTTCTGCAGAGTTTAACTGTACTGTTTGCTCAACTTGATTAAATACTCTTTTTCAATAAAAGTTTCAGCCTACTAAGTGATTTACTGTGAGCTTGGACTCAATACCCTTGGCAGTCTGTTACATTTGATCTTGAGAATCCCGGGATAAAACAGACAAGTGAGAGTGATTTACTCTAAGCTTGGTTTTGCACTTTTGCCTGTGTGTTAGGGCCCTCAATCCCATGAACTAGAGTTAAAACAGACAGAAAACCTTAATGACCTAGACAACTGAGCAGTAGGTATATAATGGGAGGCAATATGCCCCCATATACTTTGATGAAGCAATGAACACATTTTGTTCTGTAAGCCTATGAGTCTCCTTTTTATTAACACTTCATCTTAAAAGAATTTTGATTTAAATATATGAAAAATGCAGCTGTATTACTTGCTTAAACTGTTGAATATGACAAAAGGAGCTGGAAATGGTGATTTCAAGCAATTTTTAGGCCTCAACTGCATGCTAATTAACATATACATTACTGCCTTTCTAGTGACGATTTTTAAGACTGCTATGACTATGCTTCTACTATGCAATTTACTGTCTGCAATTACAAGGTTTTACAATGAAAAAGCATAGCTAAATGTAAGTTGCGGCAATGGCTCACTAAGTGATTTGTAATTTTTTTCTTTTATTTTCTTTTTAAGCAAAACACATATAGATAATTTAGTGTTTTCCTTATGACTAGTTCATATATTACACAAATGAATGCCTAATATGTCCTACACTGTACATCACTGGATAGAGACCCCAAAGATGTACTATTGTAAACCACCTGTATTACATTTTACACATGGCAATACATCCACCTAGTATGTAATTACTACAAGCTGCAGCACATTATAAAACACTATTCAGGCGCTGTGGAGATGGGAAACGAAGTCCTCAATTTTCCACAATGTCTGCAATTTCAAAAAATATTTAGCCATTTCCTTGGCCACTATTAGGCAATAAAAACAGAAGGGGAGTCAGACAATGTTGACACACTAATGCTCCTGAGTGGTCATTAGTGTGCAACTTCTGATTTTTTTTTTATTTTTTATTTCTGCCTTCCTGTGGATTTCTTGTTTCCCTGGTTTAGCTCAGCTTTGGAGCTGGTTTTGGGGGGGGGGGGGGTGCAAGAAGCTTTGACCCCTGCAAAACTGCTTTTTTTTATCTGTAGATTTTACATTTCGATTGCTGTTCCCATTTGAGAGATTTCAGTCTTTTGTGACAGCAGTTTGGGAGATTTCAGTCTTTTGTGACTGCAGTTTGGACAATCTAGCAAACACAAAGTCTTGCTGGCAGGCTGCTGATCAATGAACAAATATGCCTGTGTAATGCATATTCTTGAAAGAAGCACTGGAAGTATTGACCACCCTACTGGAGTAATCCTGACCACGTCAGTCAAAAGGCTATTAGCACATGATGGTTAAAATACTGGTTTAGCTATCACTAGGGTTCTTTTCCACATGAAGAGAAACAAGAAGCTGATCAGTCTTTCTCAGATCATGCACACTGAGTTGCTGGTGCTTGTCAGGGATATGAACTACTCTCCCCCCCTGTATTATGCCTCTAAAAACGAAAAAAGGTACGTCGACTGAATGATTCAGGAACAGCTCTAATACCCATCCAGTGTGTTTGCAAAAAGCCCAATAAACTTCCCTCCAAGTGAGAGCTTGCAAGGTGGATAATTTGACAGGAAAGCCAATAGCCACCAATTCTTCTGGGAGATGAATTTCGAACCAGCAAGTCTGAAAAAAAGAATGTGCAAGCCTGTCAAGTTCAAACTACACAGAAAGGCTTTTCATAACACAACAAATGCAAAATCCAAAGAACTGCCTAAGGTCATGATGACACTATAAAAGAAAGAAATGTGCACCTTGACAGGGTAATAATTTAGCACTAAGATGAACGTGCATGTCAAAGGTAGGCCATTACATATAAAAAAATACACTCTTACCATTTCAGCTGATCAATAAAGGGATCCCCTACCATGACAAGTCACAGATTGGGTTCATCCTCTCATGACCTAATTCAGGGTCTCTTTTTTTCTCTAATGCTGCCATGATTGCTGGAGATGCACAAGTACCCTATGCTGGAACTTACACTTACCGACATAGTGCACTACAGTAGAAAGGAAAGCTTTCCTAAAGCACTTCCTGCAGATCTAGAAAGGCATTTGGGACTACTGAAGGGTTTTCTCACAAACTTACTGGTGCATTAAAAAGGCATATGTTACAAATAACAATGAGGACCCTTCTTATTGGGTCTGTAGCTAGACCGGCTCAGAAGCAGTAAATCTAGCAAGGTGGAATGACCCCACAAGGCATTGAAAAGCTCAAAGGATCAGAAGACAAAATCCTTAAGTACAGAAGTGCCAGAAGGAGACTGACTTCTAGCGCCACTGTTAAGATGGTAATATTTAGTGAAGTTGTGTGAAATGGGGACCAAGTGGCCTCAACAAAAAACTGCAATAGAGATATTTTTCATACAACTACAGAAAACAGTCACACCTCTACACTGTGGCACTTCCAAGTGGGTGGACAACAACAGGATGACAAACTTAAGACATCCACTTTGAAAAGGTTTGCTTGGTGAATGCCAACTCTTCTTTCCTCAGGAACCCAGGCATGTACCTTGATCAGGTAAAACCCAAGCGGTGGTACACATCAACAGTGTGAAGAGAAGCAAGGTTCAATGCTAAGAATACATTCCATCTCCTTTTGACATGCATGACAGGACTGTTCCAGTGAGACAATATGGAACTTTTACTACATATTAGTTTAGGCTGCTGAGATCCAGAAAGGGCCCAAGGTCCTGCATTTTTGGGCACCACGAAGAACTGTAGCAGCCTTGGTCTTTTTTTGTCTGGTGTGACATCATGATGGCTTTTTTTTTTTTTTAAGGATAGTTAAGACCTGCTCGATTTCTTCTGATGGCATGGGATAGCTGGCAGGGACTTTGTTGGTTGGGGTTTTGAAATGAGGGGGAATTCTGTAACCTCAGGATATTATGATCCACTTGGTCCTGACTGATCCTTGACCACTCTTCAAAATGGAAGGACAACCTTCTGGGGTTGGTGCTGAATTGCCCACAGGCTCCAATGTTACTATCCTGGAAGGATTTGGAGTCCTGTCCCCTAATTGCAACACACACACACACACACACACACACAGGCTGGCTTCTCTGTGTTTTGGTAAGTGATCTCTGAGGAGGCCAAAATTTCCTACTTGCAACCATCATGATTTTGCCCTGTTATTTCATGTTTCCAGGATGCCTGTTAAACCTTTTCATCAAACAGGAGAGGGTTTATAAAGGTGGAGTCTAAGACCTCTGCCTTTGTAGCTTTTGCAAAATTTGTGAGCCTGAACCATGCTTGTCAGCACAATGCAACGTCTGCTGTTGCAGCTCTAGTTGATACTTTGACTGCATTATAAATGGCGTGACCAACATGGTTCATCAGACTGCAGTACACCACTGTCTTATCCTTCTCCTGCCTATCAGACAAGCCTTAAGCCATATGGTGCAATTCTTCAGCAAGTTCCCTCTGGAAGTATACCTTTTGTTTTACACAGTTAAATGTTCTTAAAGACATCAGCCTGTCCATTGTCCTTGACTCCCTGTCTGGGAGGACGAATGGCAAAGGTCATTAAGTAAACAATTCAGTCACTAGGTAAGAGGAAAATACTAACAGGTTTATGGGGACCATGGCTACAGTGCCTTGACTGTTCCAAGCAATCCTTTTGGTATCTTTCAGGATGTTAACCAAGGGAGAACCACCTAGAATATTTGTGGAGTAAACCAGCAAACTTCCTGCAGCCTTCTTTTTGGTGAGGGAACAGGATCTGTGGTCAACATCCCTTCACTTGTGTTAAAAGCAGAAATTCACTACTTGTAGGAGATCCATCAGAAACCAACCTACTTTCAGCATGCAAATCAGAGAGAGAGTTTTTTTTTCAGAGTTTCAAAAAGGTTGGCTTTCATTACAGCTTTGTAGAACCTTAAGATGAGATGACCTATTCAGAGGAGGAGAGTCTATTGGTGGCCTGAAAGTCTCGGGTAGGCCGCTGGGGGTTCTAAAAATAGCACAGATGCCTGGACCCTCTCCCAGTGTAGACACTGGCAGACTAAGCTGTTGAAAACATGGTGAGCACTACCGCTAAGTCTATATACCTGCCAGTCTTGGCTCCAACAAAACCTGCAGTCACATACTGTACTGCTGCTGTACATGAGGCAGAGGAACCAAAACAATAAAGGATTTTGGCCGATGCAGGAAGGAAAGTAGTGGAAGTGGTCAATGGCAAGAAGGGAGGAAATGTCTGCACAAGTCACAGTCCTTCCTCACCAGGAACTGAGAAACGTGAATATGCCTGCATTGGAAATCAACACAGAGCACTGGATCTGAACAGGCGATAGTACTGTCTCAGGTTGTCTAAGGAGTAACTCTAACTACTAAATAAGGATGCAGGGCGAAGTAGCTTGAATCTGTTAAGACCTACTGGTAATCAGAATGACAACCTAGACTATGGGACTGAAATGGTGCACACACTAGAGGCAAAAGAAAGCTGTTCAAATGCCTTGTTATTCCTGCACTGGGACAGCAGACTGCCATCATTTCACCTCTTACTTCTCCCATCGGTCTGCCTAAATTTCTGAACCTAGCTTGGTAAATACCAGGAACCAAGTTAAAGCCTTACTCAGCACTGACCTGTGCTGCAACTGTCAAGGGGAGGGGGCAGAGTTAGCAGTTCTTGCAAGTCCAATGACATCGGTCTCTGCTCAACAGTAATACAGGATTAAAGCCAGGAGAGGCTTGACCATTAGCTTTAGCTGTTTAAGGGCTCTTCAGGGGAAAGGTTGGGGATGAGAAAGACGTGTGACAGTGCTGACGGCATCTAAAGCTGTTTCAGTGCACTTATGGAGAAGGTCTTTCTCATAAGATGGATGCTGGGCTTTTTCTTTTCATTTTTTCCAAGTTTCTCTGTTAAATTGACAGATTGAGCACCTGTCAACAGTGCCTTTCTTCTAAGCAATATTCACACTGGAATGTCTGCCACTATATGCTATATGCCTGCTGAAAGTGCAATCTGTTGGAATGGGTTTTGATGTGTTGAAGTAGAATGCAGGCCATTAGAATCTGGCTGAAAAACTACATCAAAAACAGCAGGAAAAAAATAAAATTTTGATTACCTTATTATGAGTACACAAATGAAGAAACAGCACTAAGGGTGTGAGCCTGAAGTCAAGTAAAATAATAATAATAAAAAAAAAAATGCAGAAAAAAATGGCAGTAAAGAACTCCATGTCCAAGCAAAGTGTGCAGCAATGAAAAATGGGAGACATGAGAGCCAAGTAACATCATGCAACACAGAGAGGAAAGAAACTGCCTCAAAATTTTCACTAGAAGTAGACTAGTCCTAATGCCTATGGTACACAGTCCTAGAGTACTGAAGATGGACCACTGCTCATCAGACAAAAAGTTAGCCAGACATTTGGAAACTTTAATGTTAATCATACTAATTAGGAGACTGCAAGGGGCACATTCCTCTGTACTGGCTGAGGCACTGCCATGCTACAAAATAATCTTGACAAACACCTTTATTCAGTTGCTTGGCTACAACTAAACCAGGTTGAAACCAGTTATAAATTATGCTTCTTCAATCTCGAGGAAAGTCTAAGAAAACATCGTCCCCATGCACAATCCTGGAAAGCAGTCAGAACTGCAACGAAACAGCAAAATCCAAAAGAAGTAAGACTACCTGATGCTTGGAAAACAAATTTACTTACAGGAGGCTGTCTCTTCCCAATAGATGTTGGGGTGATCCAGAAAGAGACGAGTAATTTTGCCATGGTAATAGCAGAGATGCTCAATGATGGTCAACTGGAACTGGAGCAAGTCAGACAACTGCTGACAGATGAGAAAAACGCTTGCTGAAACTGCCCACAGGTTTACACTGCAGAGACACTCGACTAGATGGTGGAGCTTCTAGTACCTACACTGGGATGACAAGGTCATGTAGGAGCCTGCCCCAAGATGCCTGTGCAGCATTGCCATATTCCACTTATAGGATGGTTTATACAGAGTATCCGAATTTTTAGGAGCTGAAGGGCCAGACAATGGGTACTTTCAGGCTGCAAAAAATGCTATTTTTCAGCACAAGTTCCAAGATATGGATGACTCAAGGGTCTTCACACCCTTTTTCTCCAAGGCAATGATTTAGTCTCTATAGGAAACTGCAAGTTTTGTGTTCCTTGACTAACAGCACATGTGGGAGATGTGTTGAGAGGAACAAGGCACTTAAGAACATATTTTTGAACCTGCTCTGCATTATACCATAAAGTTCAAACGCAGACACATTTAAAATAGTTTAAAAAAACAAAATAACTTATGAAGCAGTTAATGTCATTGAACATCTATGCTACACTTATTAATGATAGAATCCAGACAATCATTACTACAAATTGGAAGAGCAAAATGACACTTGTAATTAATTAAACAACAGTGAAAGAAATAGCAGATAGGAAAGCCAGAGTGATGGTAAAAATACATGACTAAATGGCTGTCATGGTACAATTACCTAAAGGTCATATGAAACACTGAAAATATAAAATTCACAGACACTTAATTACACTATAGTAACTTCGTAAAAGCAAAAAAAGGAGGCACTAGACCACAGCTGTAGATAACATAAAACACTTAATCCAAAGACAGATGTTATTTACAGCTGTGGTCTGGTGCCCCCTTTTTTTGCTTTTACGACTTGATGGTTGGAGGTACTGTTTGCCATTACCACTTATTTTTTTGCTTCTTGTTACACAATAGTAATTGTTTAAAGCACAACATTTATATTAGAAGAATTACAAGATCTAGTCCAAACAATGGAAAACTAATGCCTTATGGATTTGTTAGCACCTGTTGGTTTCTCTGATAACCAAGTATGTGCAACAGAATTCTACTAAACAGATCTTAACTGGGGTGACTATTCACCAACTTCTTCATTTTTTCACCTTTTGTCCTTTGCATTTTACTGAATGCTACTGCTTCATCATTCATAATTTTAATGAAAGCAGGCTTAAATATAATTACTACAGTTATGGGTATGTTATTAATGAAGAGACCAACAAATGTTTTACTTAAAGAGCATCAGTGTTTCCTTAGTTGGGAGACATCCAGTGATGAACTAGCCAGCTGAGATTTAGCATTATTCTTATCAAGCTCTGACAGACAAACCTCAGTTCTCCACAATTCCTCAGACCAAGACTGAAACAGTGAGGGGAAACAGTTTCAAGCATCAGAGGAAGTGCATGCCTAAAACAATGCTGGCACTTACAACTGCATGAGTGCATGAGAGACTGGCACAGGACCCTGCACTTAATTCAGTCTGCACTCTGTAAGGATGTGTTCCTGGACCTGCTTGGTGATGTCTCATCAGATAAACACTGTGCATGGAAGCTTTGGCATTCATGTCATAAACAAGGACACTGTGTGGGACTTCCTGGTCCCCCATGCAATCACTAAGCATTTCCCAAAGGGACTCAATGGCCTACTCAATACAAGCAGGTTTCCCAACTGCACCTTAAAGCACTGGAGTGGCACCTGCACAGCAAAATGCACCTCTCATAGTGGTTTTCAGTGGAACAACTCTTTTAAAACATTCTAGGAGACAAATTATAAATTACAGACATGAAGCGGAAGCCAGTAGATCTATTAACAGACTTTTCTTTGTCTGTCAATAGGTCAAAGGAAAAGTGATGAAATAACTTTTGGTAACAGTGTAGCTTTCATTTTTCTCCAATGTTGCGACCTCAGAGAAGGTATATATACATTTGGGGGATGTGGGGTGCAGGTGGCCTTGCCCCCCTGAAAAAAAAAAGTAGCTCAACTTTACCGAAAGATGTTTCAACACAATTGTTTTGATCTACTGGCATTTGGTTGATTTGCTATCAAACAACTGGCATGCTTCCATGTGAAGCTGATCCCTTGCCAGCTAAAAGGCAGCTTGCAACTTGGATGGAGGCCACCTGAATGGCAGAGTTCAGTGGAGAAAGCTTTGTCACTCTCTTCCTTTTTTACTTTTCTGTGACTCCTGTCTAGAATCAATTAAGAGAACTCTCTTTCTGATCCTTGTGCTAAGCATGTCTCCATCAAAGGCCATCCTGCACACTGTGAAGAAAGTATTCTTCTTCATTCTTCATTCCAGCTAGTCCATGCAAGAGAAGTCAGACATTCCTCTGCATATTTTGTTTTCCCAGCCAATACTGTCTGGAAATAGAAAGACCATAGACACAACTGACAGCTAAACGTTCTCTGGAATTATATGCAGAAACTTCCCTTGAAAACATACCAGGACCAGGATCTAGAACACGAGAAGAAAAAACTGGTAAAACATTTTGAAGGGAGTGCCCACCATCATAGAATATGTAACAGCATGGCAGGAAGCATGCATGCATCAAAGTTCAGGAGCTAGAGAATGATAGAATTATACCATGAACAGTGCTCTCAGAAAAGACATATGAGATTGACACTCACTCCAAAGGCATCTCAAAGGTGGAGCAATGCTTATGCTAAATACTCATATCAGTTGCATCTTAATTTGCAGTTAACCATTTGTTAAACTGGTAGGTCCAGTGAGCACAGACTCCCTTTTCAGGGGTGACCCAGAAGCAATGTCTGGTTAAGTGACTTGCTCAACCTCACACAGAAGGCAAATGAAGACTAAGGAAATCAAACCCTGTACTACAGAAACTACAGCTCACAGCCTTACCCTTCTACGCCAACTGGCATAGTGGAGTGAAAAGCAGCATATAAAGGAAAAAGTCTCCCAAAGGAAGAAGAAGCCAGAGTAAGAGAAGCAAAATTCAAAAGGGTACATTTAAGTGCCAAAGGAAGTGTGACTTCCTGAATACAGGCGTATGAAGAAATGCTTGGTGCAGATTCAGACTGCTATCCACAGTAGACACACTTCTGCACTGGCAACACAGCTGACATATTCCACTGTACAATTAGTGGACAACAATTACAGCATGGCCCAAGAGAATGCCACTGTCAGGTAGTTTTTCTGAAGAGACCATAAGACGCTGGTTTATTCAGGTATGGCAGTAACACAGGATCATTTTCCTGCAAGGTCTCTGACATGATGTCAAACCTTTGGCAATGACCCTGGAGTAAAACAACAGACTAAAGGGCAGCATCTTGTAAAGGAAATGAAAGTGACCTTCAACAAACTACAGAACACTCCTTTTCTGTTCCCTAATACTGATGTGTAAAAGGGGTTTGATCATGTCCAGTAATACGATCCATGCAAAGGACCAGAAAGTCACCATCTGAAAGATGGCACAATCATCCATGCAAAGGACCAGATAGTTACCATCTGAAAGATGGCACAAATTTGGTGTGTGTGAAGCAACAGAAGTTAGGCAGTTCCAATTCTGCACTTACACAAACCCGATTTGCAATGTTGCTTGCTAAGTACTTGAATTTGCAAACCAAGTTTGACACGGTGCACATTTATTTTGTTTTATGAAATCACAGAGGTCTAAGAAAAGAATAAACTCCTTCCATCTGCTTCAGCATAAGGAAGCAAAGGCAGTTACAGCCATCCCATCTTTTCTATGGCCTGAAAATACTCTATGAGCTTCATCATGAAGCACAAAGACTGGAAGTGCAACAGAATATAGTATGAAATATATTGGTTCTTCAGAAAGATGTAACAAGATGTTTTAAGACCTATCCTTTTTTTGATCACTTTGTCCCAGAAGGTGGCCTTGCAGTCTGGAGTAAAACAAGAGTCCAGTGAGCAGTTCTGCCCAGTAGTCAGAGCAGCTGAAAGCCTTCTGTGAAGCCCGTCACTTAGGGAGTTCTGTAAAGAGTGGTGACAAGAGACAAGACTGTCTGGGTACTCTGCTTACAAGGCCTCAGCCAGCTAAGAAGACAACAACCATGGGGATAACGTACATTACCTGTTACAGCAGGCAAAGCATTTTGCATCTTCGTTAGCACCTTGACAATTTTTTTCTGAGGGTTTACATAGAAGGGTCCTTTAATCAGAAAAATGGACTTCAAGATGATAAACGATGCAGTAGTATACTTTAATACCAAATTCCTTGCTATCCTTGATTCACACGCTCCTGCTCACTCCATTAGAATCAAAACAAAAATTGCACCATGGCTTTCAAAAGATACCAAATCAAAATCATACTTAGAAATAAAGCATGGGACACTTGGCGTGCCACAAAAGCCCCACTAGATCAACTTATGATATATACAGCTAAGGAATTACCCAAATAAATCTATTACACTAGACAAAAAAAAAAGATGGTTATTGCCATCTTCAACAGAAATATCAAAACAAACCACAAAAGTTTTGAGCAGGAATAAACAAACTTCTTCACCCAGGACAAACTTCCACTCCAACCACTTCAGTGTCTAACCATAAATCCTTAGAGGATATTGCAAATTCCTTCAATAGTTTCTTCACAGAGACTATCCAATCCCTAGCTAGTCAGCTAACTCCTAATTGCTCTAACTCAAATGCTGCTATACCCAAAACCCAACTCTCCTTTAGCTTTCAACCTGTTTCTACATCACTTATCAGAGTCCTAATTAAGAAATTAAAACCAACCACTCTAGCTGCTGATCTCCTCCCTGCAGAGTATCTACAAAAAGCTGCAGCCGCCCTAGCATATCCCATCTCCATCTTAATCAATAGAACTATCCGAAGCTACCATCCCCTCAATCTGGAAAATATCTCATGTAATACCACTCCATAAAGGAGGCAGCTCCACTGAATTATCAAACTTTAGACCCAAAGCTATTTTGTCACCCCTGGCTAAAATTATGGATTTACCCACGGTTGGCTTTGTTTGGCCACTCGGGCTTCGCCCTCGTGACCGGAGAATCTCCGTTGCTTATTTTAAAGCTGTCTCGCTATGTTAAACCCATTTAACATAGCGAGACAGTTTTGAAAAAAGCAACAGAGAAAGCAAGATCTACGTTGCTTTTTACACACTGTCTCGCTATGTTAAAGGAGTTTAACATATCGAGACAGCTTTAAAAAAAGCAACAGAGATGTCCGTTGCTTTTTTTAAAGCTGTCTCGCTATTTAAACTCCTTTAACATAGCGAGACAGTGTTTAAAAAAAGACTTATAGTAATGGAAAAAGTCCGGGCGACCGGACCTTTTTCCATTAGTATAAGTCAATTTACAACATGCACGCTGACCAATCAGCGTGCACGTTTTGGAATATTAATGGGGGGTCATGGTATAATGCAAAAGTTATCATCATTAAAATTATAACTAAAACAGCACCATACATAAATCACCACATTAAAGAACAAAAGCTCACATGTAAGGATAGAGAAAGCCCTGGTTCAGTTCAGAGGTTAACTGACATGAAAGTAACTTTTCTATACATACTTGACATGGAAAAGAAGAAAGAGAAAAAAAAAAAAAAGAAAGAAAAGAAGCATCACTCCCACTCTAGCATTGTAGAAAAGGTCACAAAGTATAAACCTTTACATCACCCACTGGATGGTCAGCTAACTTACAGCAGGACCGAAGAAGATGGGGAGTCTATCTCCACAAAAAGGCCGGTTACTAGTAGGGTGCCTCAAGGTTCAGTGCTGGCGTCTCCCTTGTCTGGCATCTAATTCTTTGAGGTCAAGACCAATGCCAAGGGCCTCTGGCTGACAAAGTTTGTAGATGATTGCAAACTGGGTGTAGTCACTGAATTCCCCACAAGCTACAAATATCTAAGATGGCCCTGCACAGACTAATAACTTCAGCCAGAGTCACGGTCTAAAACTCAGTGCCAAAGAGTGCATCTTAGTATCTTTCAACGAAGACGGACACCCAAGCAAAATACTAATTGACAATACAATAGAGTCAACTACCTGAACTAATTGGGACCTTGGGTAGTTCAGATAATCAAACACACAACTGAATATGACAAAAACTTCTAAAATCTTGGTTTTCTGCACGCAGGGGAATATACTTTTCAAATATTCAATGATTCCAGTAAACAACAAAGAATATTTTTTACACACACAGAGGGCTACAAGCTCAAAAAACATGCACAAGCGAATACTTATAATGTGACATATTCAGACTTTATGATTTTTCCAACCCAAAAACTTTGGAAGGCTGAGTTCAGATAAGTGACGTTTCAGATAATTGGCATTCGGATAATCAACTTTCTACTGTACACCCTTAACAGGGGATTTGGGAGTGCATGTAGACATTGATTTAGCATTTAACCAGCATGTCTACTGTAGTGAGGAAATTGTTCTATGTTTCACAACTTATAAGAGGGGTATGACATCTAGACCCAAACATGTCATCTTTCCAGTGTACTCTTCTCTAATTAAGACCAATCACTGAATACAATGCCCCCCTCAGTATGTACCTGACTGGGTATATGCAACATCTGGAGCATCTTCACAAAAAGAATACAAGGTGTGGAAAACAAGTCCTATGCAGACCACCTCAAAGCCTTGTCTGTATATTTGGTACAGGCTGCTGAGAGGTGACCTTCACCTGGCCTACACAGCATCCTCCAATCTATCCCTAACAAACCTGTTGCAGATCTGCAATATAAACAGCATCAGGAAAGTACAGTTGTGTAAAATCTTACCATAACAGTAGATGTCCTCCTCTTCACTGTTGCAGTATTCTTAACAGGGGTCCCCTACCTAGGGCAGCCCAATGTCTGGCCAGTATATCAAAGCCTTTAGTTTGTAATGGGAACTCTGTATGTCATAAGTATGCTCCCAGCACAAGGCATAGGGCATAAAGGCGATGGCCCGACATACCATCCTCAAAAATGAAACAGCCCCAGTAGGAAAGACCGTCTAAGGAAACTATCAGGTAACAAGTACATTTAGAAGGAAAAAGGATGAGGAGGAAGTGAATACTGCAACAGTGAATAGAAGGACATCAGAAACAGCTCCTCGTGGTCCTGCAGAGTGGTGCTAGCAGCAGGCAACTGAGAAAAGCGACTACTTTCCTGATCTAACTATTTTTTTGCTGTTTTTACCTGAGACACCTTCCTTTTCTTACTTTGAACAAGTTTAAACTGCTTTATTACCTGTTTTTTGCATTGTACATTATATGCACTTAAAAGTTACATTTGGTCGAAAGTTTGTTGTTAAATTTAACTGTTGAGGCTACCCACTAAAGTGAGCTAGCCTGTGTAAGTGATTTATTACTGTTTTTCCTGCATTTCTGTGTACTTTCTAACCTAAAACACACACAAAAAAAAAATATCCTTGTTTTCCCGCCTTTCTTGACTAGTTTAGACCAGTATACAGGCTTTGCTGTATTCTGGACTGTGGTGTAGTTCCTGTGTTGTCCATTGCCTTACTTGGATAGAAGGAAGTTTCTTTGCTCACCAGTGGGAGTGGGGAGCCTTGAGCAGCCTATCTGTCCCTGAAGGAGTGACCTCAGCACAAGAGCTTGTAGTAATTGGTCGTTTTGGACCATTTCCAGCTCTTTTGAAGTTCCCTGTTTAAAATCCGCCCCTGAGCATTTTTTTTCTGGCTATACTACTCAGAAACAGCTCCTCGTGGTCCTGCAGAGTGGTGCTAACAGCAGAGAACTGAGAAAAGCGACTACTTTCCTGATCTAAGTATTTTTTTTTTTTTGCTGTTTTTACCCGAGAGACCTTCCTTTTCTTTCTTTGGACAAGTTTAAACTGCTTTATTACCTGTTTTTGCATTGTACATTATCTGCACTAAAAGTTACATTTGGTCGAAAGTTTGTTGTTAAATTTAACTGTTGAGGCTACCCACTAAAGTGAGCTAGCCTGTGTAAGTGATTTATTACCGTTTTTCCTGCATTTCTGTGTACTTTCTAACCTAAAAAACAAAAAAAATATCCTTGTTTTCCCGCCTTTCTCGACTAGTTTAGACCAGTATACAGGCTTTGCTGTATTCTGGACTGCGGTGTAGTTCCTGTGTTGTCCATTGCCTTACTTGGATAGAAGGAAGTTTCTTTGCTCACCAGTGGGAGTGGGGAGTCTTCTGCAGCCTATCTGTCCCTGAAGGAGTGACCTCAGCACAAGAGCTTGTAGTAATTGGTCTTTTGGACCATTTCCAGCTCTTTTGAAGTTCTCTGTTTAAAATCCGCGTTTGCGCGGCTTTGCACGATTGTGCGCATAGCGCAGCGCCGGTTAAACAGGCTTAAACTATTCCTGGCTCCGCCAAGTCTGCACTTCAATTTTTCCCTTAAGAAAGCTCTATTTTCAACAAAATCAGTCTATTCGCTTTATCATAAGCCTAGCACTTGCTCCTAAAACCTTTCTTTTAGGTAAAGCACCCTTAAACTAACGTAAGCACTACATCCACCTACAACCCGTGCTAATACCCACTTCCCTTCAAAGTCCTCTCTCTGACCCAGTTACACATCACCCCCTTATACTATTCTGGCATGTTGAGTGGTATATTACTGACGTCCTCTCCAGTTCAGCTGGTTAATCTGGGAATCCTGAGACAATATTACAATTGTCTCATGTACACAGACAACCCTCTCCTCCTCCCAACAAACACAAACACATGTGAGAGATGCAACTATATAGCCAAACTGGAGGCTGAACTCTCTCAACACAGGACTAGCAAGACCAGACAGGAGGAGAAGGTAACCACACACACAACAAACCCAGTCTCAACTACAACTGCAAACCAAACACATAACACAAAGACATACTCGGAGGCTCTAATAAAAAACTTACCGAAACAACAGAGGCTCCCAAAGCAGACATCCAAGAAAACACCACCTCAAAACTCTGCACATGCAACACATAGTACACAAAGTCAGTGTGCCAAACAATCACAGCCCTTAAGGTGAAACACCATGCCTGATACACTAGTAATAGGTGACTCTATAGTCAGACACACTGACGTCCCGCTTACCAGGCTGAACAAAGAGAGGGTAACGGTGAGCTGCCTGTCGGGAGCTACGATCCGCCACATAACACAAGCACTCAGGTCACTCCAAACCAAGTACAAATATGACTCCGTCATTGTCCATGCCGGCGTGAATGACCTGAGACGTACCTCCTTGGACTACATGAAGAGAGACATAGAGGAGCTCTCTGATTATGTAGCCCAGGCCGGTATGACCCTGACCATCAGCAGCATCTTGCCCTCACCAAGAATGATGCCACAATACAAAGACAAGATGATCAGCTTTAATAATTGGCTCAATTACTGGTGTTATTCTAGGGGGAATCCAATGTCTGTCTGCTTGGGATGACATGCTGGACAAGCCACGCTGCTTCGCAAGGGACGGCTTGCACCTGTCACCACTGGGCTTCCGGATATTGGCTAAGGCTCTTGCCACCCCCATAGTACCTTTTTTAGGCATGGCTCAAAAGACAAACCCACCACCTTAGAAAACAATAAAGGAAAAAAACTAAGGGTAATGCTGCTCAACGGCAGAAGTCTAAATATCAAGATGCAGGCTCTCGAAGCACTCCTCAGTATGGAGAGCATCGATGTCTGTGTAGTAACTGAAACCTGGTTCAAGGCTCCTGAGAGCACCCCAGCCCTACCAGGTTATACCTCGTATCATGCATTTCGGCCCCAAAACCTGGGCTGAACCACAAAAGGAGGGGGAGTGTCCATATTCATTAAAGACACCCACACCTCCAGGTTAGTGGCAACGCACGAAGCATCGGAGACCATCCATGTGCAACTAACCGTAGGCAAAACTGCTATACAACTTGTAGCATGCTACAGACCACCCTCGCAATCTCAGGAACTCCATTCAGCCTTCCTGAAGACACTGGAGGATATGAATGTCTCACCAAATACCATCATATTGGGAGACTTCAACTACCCAAACATAGACTGGGTGCATCACTCAAGCCCCAACACCCTAGCTCAAAGGTTCCTGGAATTCATCAACTCAAATGCGATGGAACAACTAGTCACCTCCCCCACAAGGGGAAATAATATACTTGACCTGATCATCACAAACATGGGGACAAAATGATCAACACCGGAAGTATACCCCTCACTAGTGAGATCAGACTATAAACTAATAACCCTAGATATTCATATCCCACCTCCACCCCCAGCACAAAAGACCACAGTGAGAAACTTCTCAAAAGCCGACTTTACACTCCTTAGGACTGAAATGGTATCCTTCAAGCCCCCTGGGCCAGTGGAAACCACATCCCACACGGCTGAATCCTTCACAAATGCTTTCTACGGGCATCTCCAAGAATGCATGGATCATGCAATCCCAAATAAAACCAAGACCCTTTCCACCAAAGGCAGGCATCCTATCTGGTGGACCCCAGCCATAAACAAACTTTATAACAAGAGAAGGAAGCTACTGCAAGACAGAGCAAAATCCCATAAAGGGAAGGCATCCCTGATCAGCACTAGCAAAAAACTACATTCGCTAATAAAATCATCAAAGGCCAACTTCGAGAGAAAAATCACTAAGGACACTAAAGATAATCACAAGGCCTTCTTCAGTTATGTTAGAAACCTGGGCGGAAACCCTCAGATATGCACAGGGTTAGTTCATAATGGCAAAAAATACACTGAACCCACAGATATTGCCAACATACTGGCAGACAGGTTCAGTGCAAATTTCTCCCCTCCCTCTCCCCCAAAAGACGAAATAAATACCTCAGCTGAATGCAACCTCCCTGAAATCTCAGATGTCCAGGTGAGAGCTGCCCTCAGCAAAGCTAAAAATACAGCATCCATGGGACCTGACGGTGTTCTGGGTTGCGTGCTACGTGAACTCATAGAGGAGCTAAACCCGCACATAAGAACGCTGTTTAATCTTAGCCTTGCTACAGGATACGTCCCTGAACACTGGCGTACAGCTACAGTGGTCCCACTCCACAAAGGTGGCACCTCTACAGACCCTGGAAACTACCGCCCCATAAGCTTGACCAGCCTGGTCTGCAAAGCTATGGAAAGGATCATTATGGAACTCATAAAGACATCGGGGGCCTACAGACAATTGGCCCTATCCAGTTCGGCTTTGTAAAGGGCAGATCCTGTCTTTTAAACCTGGTGGACGTTTTTGAAACAGTCACTAGAGCCATTTATGAAGGCAAAGCAGTTCACACAGCCTACCTGGATCTGGCAAAAGCCTTCGACACAATACCCCACTCAGGCACCATAGACAAGCTCAACAGCTTAAATGTAAACCCGTTTGTCACAAGATGGGTTGCAAACTGGCTAAAGGACAGAACCCACAAAGTCAGAATAGCTGGAGCTATGTCAGACTCTAAGCCAGTCACAAGTGGAGTCCCACAGGGCTCTGTCTTGGGACCCCTCTTGTTCGGCATTTATTTCTCAGATGTGCAGGCAAACATAGGGGGGTTGTGGCTGACAAAGTTCTCGGACGACTGCAAACTAGGCGCCATAGTCGACACACCAGCTGACACATGCATCCTCCAGAAGGGCCTCACAGAAACAGACTGGTGCCAGAGTCATGGCCTTAAACTAAATGTCAAAAAATGTATGGTCATCCCCTTTAGAAAAAACAAAGTACCCACAAATTACCACATAGGTGGTAATCCATTAAGTACAGAAAAAGTAATCAGAGACCTGGGGACCCAAGTTGACAGTGACCTCTCATTTGACACCCACATCACCAAAGTGGTTAGAAAGACCTTCTACCTTGCCCACCTTATCATGAAGGGATTCACATCCAGATCAAAGGATGTCATTGTACCCTTATATTCCTCCCTTATCAGGCCTATGATTGAGTACAATGCCCCATTTGGTATGTACCTCACCCGGCACCTGCAGCAGCTGGAGAGACCCCAAAAGTACCTTACCAAGAGGATCAAGGGTCTCCAGCATATGTTATATGCTGCCAGACTGAAAAAGCTCCAGCTCTATTCAGTAGCATACCGCCAGCTCAGAGGTGATCTGTGCCTTACGTACAAGGCCATGTCCAATTCAGAATTAATGGACATGCTCCATCTCAAAAAATCCAAATCCATCAGAGCCACGAGAGCTAAAGATCTAAACCTCAGCACAAATATGAATAGGACATGCTGGAGGGACAGATTCATAACCCAGAGGCTTTCCGCACTCTGGAACAGGATACCTGTCCATGTTAGGCAGAGTCCCTCACTGACTCTCTTCAAGAGAAATCTGGACGAATGGATGGGTGATCGTAGGTTTACCCCGGGGGTCATCTCTGTGTCATTGCTAGATACAGGCACAGTAAACTAAATTTAATTTAAATTGTACACTTTTGTATCATTACATGGGGTGGCGAAAGCCACATACACTTCGGCTAGGCTTATAAATGCCCTAGGGCAGATAGCCTAGTACTATACTATGAAATTACTATGGTAAGATTTTATACAACTGCACTTTGTCCTTCCATATCACTGCTGCAGTATTCTTTACAACAGGAAGAGTACAACAGCTCAGGAAGATGACTGAGAGGAGGAAGGACCAAGCACAGCCCTCCAGAAAGCCATGAAGAATGACCCTGGCAAAACCAGCTCTGGCCCTAGAAATCATATCCAACTTATAGTGCTTGGTAAAAGTATGCACAGAAGTCCAGGTAGCTGCCTCAAGAACAGAAGCAGTATCCAAACCCTTGAAAAAAGCACCAGAAGAGGCTACAGCCAAAGCAGAATGAGCCATAACAGAAGGCGGAAGGCTCTTCCCATGAGAGGAATAAAAGAAAGAAATGGCTTTAGATATCCAAGGAAGAAAAATGGTTTGCTTGAAAACAGCCAAACCTAATGACTTAGGATGAAAGGTAAACAGCTTTAATTTTATCCAAATAATATCCAAGTTGTCTATGCAAATCCAAGGTGTGAAAAACCTTCTCATTAGCAGACTGTGAAGAAGGGAAAAAGTGGACAAATTAATAGGCTGATTAAGAGACAAAACATTAACCATCTTTGGCATAAAAGAAGGATTAGCATGAAGACACACCCTGTCCTTATGAAAAAACAAAAAAGAAGGAACTAAGTGAGTGCAGATCAGACACCCATCTGGCAGAGGTAAGGGCCAAAAGATAAACAGTCTCCCAACAGCAATGCTGTAAGGATGCTGGAGTCTGAGTTAATTTCTCTAAAACAAAATTAAGGTCTCAGGAAGGAGGAACAGGCTTCATGGGAGGCCTAATGTGAAGGATGTCTGTAAGAAACTGGGCTTAAATTTAGAAACCAAAGGAGGAGTCAAAGACAGACAAACAAATAGCTGACAGGTGGGCCTCAACAGAAGAATATGCCAACCGAGCATTGAGCAATTCACACAAATTAGAGAGAACCAAAGGAACATCCCCAGTAAGTGGGTCCAGGGTATGAGAAAGACACCAGACAGAAAAGCTCTTCAATTTGGACAAAGACGATTTTTTTAGTATTGAGTTTCCTGGCCTCCTGCAGAACCCAAAACATGTACTCAGAAAAAGAGGTGTCTGAAAGGGAATAAAACCCTACCACCCACAATGTCAGTTGAAGATTGGACAGGTGGGGATGGATGAGAGATCCCTTGTCTTGTGTGAGTAGATCCACCCTGTGATGTAACTTGTGATGATTGCCCTTGGCTAAATGCAGAAGGGGGAACTAATGCTGTCTGAGCCAAAAGGGTGTCACCAGCAAGATTTAGCACCTTGTTTTATCTTGAACAGGACCTTTGGAATGAGAAGAAGGGGAGGAAAGGCATAAAGGCACATCCCCTTCCAAGAAAAAGAGAGGGTGCCCTCCTTCCAAGGTAGAGGACATAGGGCTCTGGTGCAAAAGACAGTTTTCAGACAGGAGGCAAACAGATCTACTTGGAGAGTACCCCACTGGTGGACAATATCCAGAAACTCATCCCTGTGAAACATCCACTCGCGGGATTGTGTTATGGACCTGCTCAGAAAATATGCCACTATGTTCTGATCTGACGGAAAATAAACTGCTTGGAGGGTCACCTGATACTGGACAGCTAGAGTCCAAACCTGAACAGCTAATCCGCACAAGAGATGAGACATTATTCCCCCCTTGCTTGCTGATATAACCACATCACTATGGTATTATCTTAGAATTCTGAGGAGCCCTGGAAGCAAAAGAAAATGAAAGGCCTGAAGAACCAGAAGAACTCTCATCTGACATTCATGAGGTCTTTCTTTAGTCAAAGAGACCAAAGGCCCAGCACTTTCAAAGGACCGAAGGAGGCCCCCGTCGCACATCTGAGGCATCTGTGAAAAGATTCTGAGAAGGGACTGGAAGTTGAAAAGGCAGCCCTGGGGTTGAGGGACAACTGATGAATCCACCACTGAAGTTCCAGCTTGAGATATGGAAGAAGAGGGACTAGAAAATCTAAAGAATGAAAATGTTGAAGCTAAACTGAGTTTAGAAACCAATGGAAATTTCCCCATACGGAGCTTGGTCAGAGGAAGCATAGGAATGGTGGAAGCCATGTAATCCAGAGCCCTTAGAAACTCACTCCCTGGCAGTAATGGAAGCCAAATGAAGAAGATATTGAAAGAAAACAATCAGAGTTAAAGCCTTAGGAGGAGGCAGGGATGCCAGCACTGGAACAGTCTAGAGCTTGCACCCTAAGAAAATATGATCCTGGGAGGGAGTCAGGAATGATTTTTTGGAAATTTACAGTAAACCCAAGGCTCTGCATGAGACAAACAGCTAGGTGAAGATGAAGTAAAACCTCTGGAGAAGATATCGCAATGAGCAGGTCACCCAGGTAAGGAAAGATCTGTATCCCCCTTAATCTGCAGAAAGCAATCACAGGAGTGAGGCATTTGGAGAAGACCCTTGGGGCAGTAGAGGGGCCAAAGGGCAAAGCAAAGAACTGAAACTTCCGGAAGCAACAGAGAGATGTAAAAAATTTCCTGAAAAGGGGAGGAATAGGAATATATGGATAAGCATCCTTAAGATCCAAGATAACAAGAAAAGTCTGAGGAAGTACAAGAAGAAATAAGGTTTTAAGGGATAGCATCCGAAAGGAAAGAACCTTCAAAAAAGGTGTTTAGCTGAGAGAGAGATCCAGAATGGGTCTCAAGGTCCTTCTCTCTTGGAGATCAAGAACATTCTGGAGTAAAACCCCTTCCCCCTCTCAAGAGTTGGAACTTCTTGAATTGTTCCTTGAGTCAACAGGCCCTGACGTACCTCTGAAAAAAAAGGGCAGTTGTTCCTGAGAGGCTGAGGAATGCCCAAAAAAAAAAGGTGGGAGGGGGGATTTCCAGACCATGTAATACCCCTAATGAATTATGGAAAGAACCCAGGAGTCTTAAGTGATCTTTAATCAAACAGGAAGGGACAAGGAAAGAGAAAGAGGAAGGCCTACATGAACGTGCGTGAAGCCGGATCCATGCCAGCCTCCGAAGCAGTCATGACAGAGATACCGGGCAATCTTCCAGGCCTTCACTAGCCTTAGGAGAGATGCCTGGTGGATGCAGCACAGCAGACGAATCAGACAGAGTTTTCTTGGTCGTCATCTTCGCAGACGGCTGACCATCAGGCTAGGAACATCCTTCCATGGTATCTTTAGCTAACAGCTTAAGATATTGTTTTTCTAAATAAATAGCCAAGGAGGAGAGCCGATTATGCAATGTCTTGGGTACAAAGGTCTGGCAAATAGTGCAAGACATATGGCCGTGGGAACCACCTAAGCAAAATACACACTGCTTATGGTGATCTTTATGGGGAATCTGTCTCCCTCACAGATATTTCCCCTTTCTGGATGACATGAAACCAACAACTAAAGTCAAAAAAGATATAAGATAACAAACCCCCCAACAGGGCACGTATTTGAAAGTGGCTTGGTAACCAGCAGATGAATGAGTGTTCAAGTCCAATGACTGAACATGGCATTTGGACTGGCAGCAAAGTTGTTCTCAGAATGGTATGTCCAGACGTCAACTTTATGCCCTGCACCATGCACTGGGAGTATACATGTGATGTACAGCATATCCATTACGACCTAAAGGTGTTGGTATAATGCAAAAGGGATATGGAAGGACATCAACCGATCCTGGGACCTAAACTTTGTCTGTAACATAAACAGGAAATGATGGAGGAATGTCTGTGTCTCAGAGGATGTCCTTACATTCACTGCTACATTATACGTTCCCATATGAGATTCCTGATACAGAAGCCCAGACATCCGGACAGTCTGCCAAAGACTACTTGTTGCTTATTTAAAAGGTATGCTAAATGTCAAACAAATGCTCCTTATGTAGCGTAGAGCATAAAGGTGACATACAGGCCCTACCACAAACTGAACTTCTTTGCCGCCATTTCTGAACCCATCTTTTCACCAGTCTGTTTTCCTGTGTCTGTTTCTGCTAGTTGAATGCATTTTCTTTCTCCAGGGACTACCTGCACCGGCTTACTAACTTCTTTGCAGTTGTAGATAAGTGTCTTGTTTTTTTTTTTTGTTTTTTTCTTAGTGCTCGTTGAGATTAATGTCATTGAGGAAGGGTAAATGCCAGTGTGGGAGACAGACTCCAAATAAAGACCACCACGATAAGTTTCTTTTTTGCCTAGGTACTTCTCATGACCATGCATCTTGTTCTATTAGTCAGGCATTTATTCCGAAAAGCCTTCGCAGTAAACTTTCTTCCTTTTCCTTGTATCTTGAGAACCAGTGTCTTAAGCTTCTCGCTAAAAATGCAAATGGAAGGAAATCTCCCATCCCAAGGGTTAGCTGTTAGGGAAGAAGAAGGTGAAAAAGGTACGACTGGAATTTTCCGCTGTCCAGCCTCTGCCTGGTGCTTCTCCCGTGGTCGTTACAAACCCAGAGGCTCGCCTGTCTATGTCATCGGATTACTCTACAGCGACCATGTCAGAGGCTGGTGAGTGTCAGGCTGGCAGCAAGTCCAGAGAGGCTTTGCAGATGTCTGTTTCAGACGTTCAGATGGAACCACAGTTGATTTTTTTCCAAGGGATCTAGGGGAGTTCCCTCAGTCTTTAGTTGGGGAAGTCGTCCCTACTACAGTTTTTGACTGCTATCCCAGGTCTGATCATTCTCAGTTTTTGGAGGAGAAGTTCCTTTAAAAAAGGAAACAAAAAATTAAACATGTTTCTTCTGTTCCTAGGGATCCACAAAGTGAGTGGCAGGCCCTCACTCAGGGGCTATTTACTGCTTTAATATCCTTAAAACCTCCTTAAGGGGTTTCAGTTTCTCCTCCTCCTTGGTCCTCTTCTCCCCTTAAAAGGTTTAGAGAACAGGATTCTTCTGAGGATGAGTTGGATTATGATAATGAATCCCTGACTTATTCTACTCAAATTCCTTCTCCTTTGGACTTTGGGTCAGGGAAGGAGGTATCTATCAGTCCAGATGTTCCTTTTGATGAAATTTCCTTTGGGGACACACACTCTAGGATGATTTTTTTTTTTTAAGTGGGATTATGTTCAGTTCTCTGATATCCATAAGAGGTACTAAAGAGCTACTATAGTTGGAATCTCCTAAATCTGGAGCTATTCCTCCTGTTTTGGCTGCTTTGCTGGATGCATTTTCCAATGCTTCCATGCGCCTGATTCTCTGTCTCCCTGCTCCCAAGAAGCCTGACAGGTTTTATACAGTGGCTGAGGATTGTTCTTTTCTATATAAACATCCTGCTGCTGACCCTTCTGTAGTGTCTGTGGCCTCTGATAAGCTGCATCAATTGCTTCCTTTGCCAAAGTTACTGTCTTCTGACAAGCACAGCAAAACTATGGAAAGGTTGGGTAAGAAGGTTTACACTTCTGCTATCCTAGCTTTTAGGGCTTTTAATTATCAGACCCATATATCTAGGTTTGTGTTGGTTCATCTTTCTCAGGCCTGTCAACTTACTTCTGATTTTCCAGACTCTGAGAGCAAAACTTTTGTTCTTTCCTCACTAGTGACTTCTCAAATTGTTCATCATTCTATTAAATGTAGTTATGATGCAGCAGACGCCTCTTCTAGGGCTGCTGTTTTTGGTTCAGTGATAGGGAAGTATTCTTGGTTTAGGCTTCAACCTCTACCCAATGTATTTAAAGCTAAGTTGATGGATGCTCCTCTGGATTCTAAACATTTGTTTGGGGAAAGCTGCTGCTGATTTGTTTAAGTCCCTTCAGGTAAGGGTAAGGCCCTACAGCAGCTTAAACGTGTTTGTTTCTCCTGTGCCTAAATTTCAGAGAAATTACCCCATTAAGCCTGCCTTTGCTCACAGGCAATCTAAAGGTAGGTTTTCAGGTACTCGGAAGCCTTCCTTTCCAGATAAATTAGGTGCCGTGTGACTATCCGTCTCTTCCTAGACACATTCCTCTTTTTCTTCCTGTTTGGCTTCAAATCACTCAGGATTCTTGGGTTCTGTTGATCGTTCGTCAGGTGTACTTCATGGTATGGAAATCCTGTCCTCCTTTTATAGGCATTCCTCGGCCTCCTAGAGAACAACTTCCCTTTTTCCCCAGAGGTTCTACAAAATCTCTTGACTTAGGGTACTATTTAAGAGGTGCCTGTGTCCCACAGGGTGAAATTTTACTCCAGAATGTTTCCAGTGCCTAGAAAATAAGGCACTTCGAGACCTATTCTAGACCTCTCTTATCTAAACACTTCTAAATGTGCCTTCTGTAGATCAGTGCATGTAATACACCTTTAAGAAGCTTTTCAGACAGCAGGCAAGTGCATACAAGTACTGAGAATATGCAAACAAGAGTGCCATTTTGTAGGGAACAGTCAAGATTGTAAGCCATGCATATATGCAGACGGACAATAGAGGTACGACTGCTGAATCCTACACAAATGCAGTTTATAAGCACTTACATGAGTGCATGGATCGTGCTATCCCTAACAGAGCCAGGATGCTATCCTCCAAAAAAAAAAAAAAAAAAAAAAAAGGAAGCCAATCTGGTGGTTCCCTGCCATAAACAAACTCTACAACAGAAGAAACTGTTTCAAAAAAGAGTAAAATCCCATGACTGGAAGAACTCCCTGGTCAGCCTCAGTAAGAAGCTTAGATCCCTCATAAAATCCTCCAAAGCTAGTTATGAAAACAATCGCCACTGATTCTACAGACAACCTCAACACAATCTATAGCTATGTCAAGAATCTCAGTGGCAGCACTCAGATCTGCTCAGAGTTACAGCACAATGGTACTAAGTATACAGAACCAACTGATATTGCCAACATCCTGGCAGACAGGCTCAGTGCTAACTTTACCACCCCCCTCACCCCCTAAAGGGCCCATCTCTATACCGGAAGAATGCAAAGTTCCTGTAATCACAGCTGTACAGGTAAAAAAAACACTCTCCAAAGCCAAGAACACAGCATCCATGGGACCTGACAACATCCCAGGCTGTGTTCTACATGAACTACAGAATGAACTGGCACCCCACCTAAGCACCATGTTCAATCATAACCTCACCTCAGGCTTTGTGCCCACTGAATGGCGCACGGCGACAGTTCTCCCACTCCACAAAGGGGGAGCCACCACGGACCCCAGGAACTACCGCCTCATTAGCCTAACGAGTCTGGTCTGCAAGGCCATGGAACGTATCATCATGGAACTTCTAAACAAAGACATTGATAATCTCCAAACTCTGGACCCCATCCAGTTTGGGTTTGTAAAAGTCAGATCATGTCTCTTAAACCTGATAAGACTTCTTTGAAGCAGTCACCAAAGCCGTAGACAAGGGTAAGGTGGTTCACACAGCCTATCTAGATCTCGCCAAAGCTTTTGACACCATCCCCCACTCTGGAATTATAGATAAACTCACTAAACTAGGTATAAATCCCTATGTCACAAGATGGGTCGCCAACTGGCTCACTGACCGAACCCGCACTGTGAAAGTAGCAGACTCCAAATCTCACTTCAGACCAGTGACAAGTGGAGTACCACGGGGTTCAGTCCTGGGTCCTCTCCTGTTTGGTATCTACTCTTCTGAAGTACAGGCTAATACAGAAGGTCTTTGGCTAATGAAGTTTGCAGATGACTGCAAACTAGGAGCCATAACTGAAACTCCTAACAATGTGGACATCCTACAAAAGGGCTTCACTGAGACAGATGCCTGGTGTCAAAGCTATAGCCTCAAGCTCAATGCCAAAAAGTGCATTGTCATCCCCTTTGGTAAAAACTCTGTACCCATGAGGTACCACATAGGTAGTAGTCTACTTAACACCGAAAGTGTGATAAGAGACCTTGAGACACAGGTGGACAGTAGTCTCTCCTTTGATAATCACATCGCCACAGTAGTCAGGAAATCCTTCTACATGGCACACCTCATCACAAAATGTTTCTCATTCAGGAAGAGGTCACAGTCCCCCTCTACTTGTCACTCAGACCTATTATAGAGTACAACACCCCTTTTGGTATGTACCTCACAAGACATCTACAACAACTGGAAAGGCCGCAGAAATACCTCACAAAGAGGATTACCAGCCTCAAACAGATGCCCTACACAGACAGTCTCAAAAAACTCCCAACTTTACTCCGTCACATGTCAAACCAAGAACTGCTGGACATGCTCCACTTAAAGAAATCCCAATCCTTGCGAGCTACACGCTCTAGGGACCTAAAACTTGTCACCACAATAAACAGAACATGCTGGAGGGAAAGATTCCTGTCCCATGGACTTCCCATACTCTGGAACAAACTACCTATCAATATCAAACAAAGCTCCTCATTAGCACTCTTCAAGAAAAATCTTGATGATTGGATGGGAAATAGGAAATTCACCCCGGGGATCACATCTGTGGCTCTGCTCGACAGGGGTACAGGAAAATAATTTTCTTGGGTGGCGAAAGCCAGGGTACCTTTTTGGCTAGGCTTGTACAGGCCCTAGGGCGATAGCCTAGTACCTACCTATGAACTAGTCAAGTCAGTTTGTTTAAGCTTAATGTTTCTGCTATCCATCCTGATGTGTGTGTGTAATAAACTACTTAAATGAACACCCAGCCTCATTGTCTTATACAAGTATACAAAACGAGCAACATGGTGTCAGAATGGGATCCAGAATCAAAACCATGAGGCGCGCAGCTAATGCTGGAGGAATATAAGGAGTGGATTATCCTTACTGCTCATATGACTTGCAAACAGGTCACAAAAATTCCAGGTACTAGAACTCACTCATGAGTTTTTACTCAACAAATATAAAATGAAATACTCAAAGCTCAAAATAAATTTCTAATTTAACAAAATGTCCGAAATTGCGACATACTGATAAAACATATTCAAAGTAATTATGACAACGTTTAAAACAATATCCAAATTGCATAAAATGTACAAAAAAGAGAAAACTGCCATATTTCTTTCACTATGTGCTACTTTTTCACATTAACTAAAGCTATTCGAAGCATCCAAAGTGTGCAAAGTGTTGGCAAGTGTGTGAAGTATTACAATACAGTAATTTCTCAAAGTACAACCATTTTAAAGAATATTTCACAAAGTACAGTCTTTCAAAGAGTTTACTGTGCATTTGAATGTTTTTACAAGTACCTGGTGTGTGTGCATGTTCGTACATAATTACAAGACCCATATTTGCATTGTGTTTAAACATAATTCGTTGGCATGGCAGAAGGATTTTTCAGACCAAGTCCACTTGTGTTTGATAACAATACTGCAGAAAACTGGAGTGTGTTTTAGCAGAATATGATATTTTCATACAGGCTGCTTTTTCTGACAAAGACGCATGCACAAAGGCATTTATTCTGCTTAATTCAGCTGGTTCAGAAGCTACTGAAAGAGAGTGTTCATTTGTGTATGCACCTGCTGTGTATGCAGGGGAGGAGGAAAACCGCCATACAGTGGTACCAGCTGAAACGAGGGAAGACCCTGACTGTTTAAAGAGTAAATTTAGAGATATGTGCAACCCCCAAATGAATATTACAATGGAAAGACACATTTTAGACAAGGGATCAAAAGCTTGGTGAAACACTTGCAGCATATATAACTGACTTGAGAAACAAGGCAAAAACATGTAGATTTGGTGATTTGAAATGAGTTGATAAAAGACAGGATTGTGTGTGGTTTTAAAGATGATATCATGAGAAATATTTTGCTCAGAGACAGTGATTTAATTTTGAATGAGGCCACTGAGATTTGTCAGATACATGAGCTCACAGGAAAGCACACAAATACGCTTGCAAATGAGAAATGCATGCTTCCAGTGCCTTCCAATGCTAATGTTGATAGTATGCAGCATGTGTTTTAAGACATACAGGCCCAAGGGTGGAGCAGCTTCAGTGAAACCCAGAGCTTTTCTAGCAAGTTCTAAAGCATGCTCTAGGATGCGGACATGCTCAGTGAAGCAAAAAGGTGAGTCAGCTAAATCTAAGAATGTGCCCCCACCTAGCCTTATAGTCAAGTGTCATATTTGTGGAGGTAATCGTGACCCTACAAGAGAAAAGTGCTTAGCTGTTGGTCAGCAGTGCCACAAATGTAAAAAGTGAAATAATTTCAAAAGGTTTTGTAAATCAAAACAGGTTCATTCTTTTATTTAAAAAGAGCATTCAGAGACAAGTTGATCAAATAGAAAGCTGTGACCCTAATTTTTATGTTGATGGCGTTGTCTGTGCTTGAGGAAACAAGTCAATGCAGTACATTTGTGGGCAAACAAAGAAGTACTTTGTACTGTTTGGATTAACAGGAGACCCACAGAGCTCAAAGTAGATACTGGCTCAAAGTGCAATGTTATGTCAGCAGAAACACTTGATAGAGTAAAAGCTGGTGAGAGGCTTGATTTGGCAAAGTGTGTGAAGCTTGTTGCTTATAGTGGTAAAGAAATTCAAACTGAGAGCTCAGTGGTGCTTTCACGTTACTCTGCTGGGAACAGCTATGACTTTCAGTTTTACATAGTCAAGAGACCCGTGCAGTCATTATTAGGCCTCAGAGACAATTCGAAAATGGGAATGCTTTCATTTAATAAGGAAGTCCATCATGTAAGCTTGAAGTATAACAGCTCAAATTTTGCCCAGACTATTTTTTTCTGATTATGCTGATCTTTTCGAAGACAAACTAGGAAAACTCTCAGTTGTGTACTCCATGAAGTTAGACCCTGAAATAAACCCAGTTATCAGACCAGCGTGGAAAGTTCCAGTAACTATGCAGAACAGTCTCAAGGCAGAGTTGGACATAATGGTGCAGCAAGAAGTAATTTGTCCAGTAGAAGAGCCAACTGAATGGGTATCCTCCACGGTGGCAGCTCATTAGAAAAGTTCAGATATCAGAATATGTACTGAATCAAGAGACTTGGACAAAGCACTAAAATAGCCTCAACATCAAATGTGCACAGTTGAAGTTGCTGCTCTTATGCCAAATGCCAATGTTTTTTCTGTCTTAGATGCAAAAAGTTAATTTTGGCAAATTTTGCTTGACTGTAAATCCTCATTGCTAACCACATACACCACTCTGAAGGTACAGATTTCTGAAAATGCCATTTGGAATAAATTCTGTCAGTGAAGCCTTTCAGTGTGCAATGCAGCAAATTGTTTCAGGTTATCCATGTGCTACTATAGTAGATGATATTCTTGTAGTAGGCAATGGTGACGTAGAGCATGACAGAAACCTCAAAACAGTTTTAGACAGAGCTCGTGAAGTCAATCTTAAGCTGAATCCTCAAAAATGCAAATTCAGGCTACGAGAAGTTACTTATGTTGGTCATTTGTTTATAAATTCAGGCTTACGACCAGATCCTTCCAATCAAAAGGCAATTCTTGACACGCCAGCTCCAGACAATGTCCAAGCCCTACAACATTTTCTTGGCATGGTCAACTATCTAGGAAAATTCTTTCAGCACCACTCAAAGAGCTGACACGCAAAGATACATCCTGGTTAGACCAACACCGAACAGCATCTGATGCCCTGATACAGAAAACGGTCGGTCCACCTACTTTAAGATATTTTGATGTTCACAAACCAGTAACTCTTTTTTGCGATGCTTTTAAGTTTGGTTTCGGTGTAGTCATTATTCAAGAGGGTAGATCAGTAGCCTATGCATCGAGAACTCTAACCCAAACAGAGATGCAATATGCTCAGACAGAGAAAGAACTCTTGGCAATTCTGTTTGCATGTTCAAAGTTCCATGATTATATTTATGGCTGACCTATTAAAATCAAAACTGACCACCAACCTCTAGTCACTATTTTGAGGAAGCCAATGAACACAGCTGCTGCTAGACTGCAACACATGATGTTCAAATTGCAAAAGTACAATTTCAGTCTTATTTACACAAAAGGCAAACTTCTTTATCTTGCTGATACTTTATCCAGATCATCCAGAAAAAACACTGAACAGCATGAGAATGAGAAACCTGATTTCGAAGTCATGGAAGTGAGAAATTTTATTTCCACAAGTCTTGATGAGCTTAGAACTCTCACAGCTTCAGATCCAGTTCTTCAGAAGCTTAACCATTTTCTCAGTCAAGAGTGATCTTCAAAACAATCTTGGTTACCAGAAGTGCAATAGTATTTTCCTTACAAAGATGAGACTTTGTCTGACAATGGAATTATCATGAAAGGCCCAAAAGTGACTGTTCCAAATCCTTGCAACAACAATACATTAAGATTTTGCATTGTGGCCACCCAGGAACTGATTCTACCAAAAGAAGGGTGAGAGGACTAATATTTTAGTCTTCTATGTCAAAAGACATTGAGAGATAAATTTCTTCTTGTTCTGTCTGCAATAGTATTAAACCGCATCAACAAAAAGAATCACTTCAGCTAAGCCAGATTCCTGAACTACCCTGGTCGACAGTAGAGACAGACATCTGAGTGAAATGGTCAACATTACCTGGTATTAGAATCTTATTCAAATTTGGTTAGAGATTGACCTACTTCCTAATCTGACATCCAATGCTGTCATTACTAGGTTGAAGACACATTTTTCTGTCCATGGTAGTCTGCACAGAGTGATTTCTGACAACGGTGCACAGTTTACAAGTCAGAAGTTCAAAAGATTTGCTGAAACGTGGGACTTTATTCACATTACGAGTAGTCCTGAATACCGGCGGTCAAATAGCTTGGCAGAACTTGCAGTTCAAAGTGCAAAACAGCTGTTAGAGAAATCAAAATGAGACAATACTGAAGTTTTTCTAAATCTCCTGAATCTCAAACATTCCTTGCGATAATCATCTTGGTTCACTTGCCCAGAGACTTTTGTCGAGACAGACCAGAACCACATTACCAATCAGTAGCAATTTGGTGGTTCCATGTGCTGAGAACAACAAAGCAGTGAAAGCTCAACTCCTGAAAAAGCATTTGTCCCAGAGGTCCTATTATGATAAGACCAGCGAACCGTTCAATCCATTACAAGAAGGGGGGAAAGAGTGAGGATGCAGAAAGCAAAAAGTTTTGATAGGATTAGATTTATGAATAGTTTGTATCAAGAGCAGAGATTGTACATCATGGAATTGCAAGGAATGGAATTCAGGCGGAATCGGAAACATTTATTACCAGTGTCCGAGCCAGTGTTACAGAATCCTGCCTGTGATAAAGACTCTAGTTCTCAGATCGACTTCTCCAATGTTCCAGTTCCAGAGGACATTCTAGCAGATATCCCTGTTTCTGAGAATATCCCCAAGAGTCCTAAAGCAAAACATTCACCTGTGACTGTCCTTGTTGCTAAACATAGTCCTAACTACAACATTACAAGATCAGGTCGCATTTCCAGACCTAGTTCAAGATGCATGGTAACCTGGACATGAATGTTGTTTCGTCTTTGTCTGTATAATTTGCATGCCTATTCAAATCTCATTATTACTGCAAGAGAGCTCAGTAAAGAGGGAGGATGTAGGTCAGTGTGTTTGATACACCTTTAAGAAGCTTTCCAATCAGAAGGTTACATGCATACAAGGACTGAGAAAGTGCAAGAGTGCCATTTTGTGACGAGCAGACAAGATGTAAGCATGCATGTATGTACTAGTCAGTCAGTCAGTTTAAGTTTAATGTTTCTGCTATACATCCTGATGTTTGTGTGTAATAAACTACTTAAACACCCAGCCTCCCTGTCTTATTCAAATACACAAAGCAAGCGACATTTTCCTTTAGGATGTTGTCCCTTCAGGATCTGTTTCCTCTCTTGCTCCCTCAGGCCTATATGGTATCTCTGGATCTCAAGGATACTTATCTCCATATTATGATCCATCCCCTTTTCAGGAGCTTTTTGCATTCCTCTGTCGGTTTCTGGCATTTTTTGTTCTCTGCTTTTCCCTTTGGCCTTTCTACTGCCCCACAAGTGTTCACCAAATGCCTTGCTCCGTTGATTGCTTTTTTGCAGGCTTCAAGGAATCCAAATATTTCCTTACTTAGAAGACCTGTCCTCTCCAGAGACCCTTTTGGAAAACCTTCAATTTGCCATCTCACTTCTTCAGAGCCTGGGGTTCACTATAAATTTCAAAAAGTCCTCTCGGACTCCTTCTCAGGATCATGTTTTTCTGGGTTGCAGGATTCAGATGGTGCCAATCAATGCTTGCATCCCTGCCCCCTCCAAAGGCCTCAACTCTCACTTCTTTCTTTCACAATCTTCTTCCACTGACATCCATTACTGCCATGGAGTTTCTAAGAGCTCTGGGTTTCATGGCATCCACCATTCCGATGCTCTCTCTGGCCAACTTCACGTGAGAAAGTTTCAGTGGTTTCTGAAGTCAGTGTGGCTCTAACATGCTCATCCTCTAGAATTTATAGCTCTTCTTCTTCCTTGTCTCAGACAGGAATTCCACTGGTAGATTCAGCAACTGTTGCGGAATCCAGGGATTCTTTTTCATACCCCCTCCTTCTCAGGAATTGTTCACAGATGCTTCAGACATGGGATGGGGGGTAACACTTGGCTCCCTGAAGGTACAGGAGGTGTGGTCGCCTCATCAGCAGGAGCAGCACATCAATGCCAAAGAGATGAGAGCTCTTCCGCTGGCTCTTCACAGACAATAACACAGTTATCTGGTATATCAATAAACAGGGAGGAAGGAGATCTTATCTTCAATGCCGGTTGGCACTTCTGGTATGGGATCTTGTTGTCAAGTATCAAGTGACTCTTCAGGCACTTTATATCCCTTCTGGTCAAAACGCTGTGGCAGACACAGTGAGCAGGTCCTTAACTCATTACCATGAATGGATGCTTCACAGGAACATGTTTCTGGACATTATCCATTAGTGGGGTACTCCCCTCAAGCAGACCTTTTTGCGTCCCCTCTAAGCAGACAACTTCCTCTATTTTGTGCCACAGTCCCAGGTCCTCTGGTATGGAAAATGGATGCTCTCTCTTTTTCTTGGAAGGGACAGTTTCTTTATGCATTACCTCCCTTCCTCTCATTTCGAAAGTTCTATTCAAAATTCAAAACGCTGCTGCCAAAATTTTGTTGGTGATTCCCTTTTGGCCACAACAGCACTAGTTCCCTCTACTTCTGCATATAGCCAAGGGCAGTCATCACAGGTTACCTCACAGGGTGGATCTAATCACACAAGACAAGGGATCTATTATCAATCTCCACTTGTTTATGCTTCAACTGACACTGTGGGTGATAGGATTTTGATTCCTCATGGACACCTATTTTCAGAGGACGTGCTGCAAGTCCTGCAGGAGGCCAGAAAACCTACTACTAGGAAATCCTACTTATCCAAATGGAAGAGGTTTTCTATTTGGTGTCTCCCTCACAACCTGGACCCACTTACGGTGATGTTCCTTTGGTTCTCTTACTTGTGTGAGTTGCTCAACACTGATTTGGCCTATTCTTCTATTAAGGCTCATCTATCAGCTAATCTCTGCTTGTTCGCCTTTTTCTCTTCCTCTAGCTTTTAGATTTGAGGTGAAACAATTTCTTAAAGGCATCCTTAATATAGCCCTCCCATGAAGCCTGTTCCTCCTCCCTGGGATCTTAACTTTGTTTTGGAAAAGTTGACTCAGGCTCCTTTTGAGCTTGCTGCTTCAGCCTCCTTGCTTCATAGGCCCTGGAAGACTGTTCTTTTGCTCTTACTTCTGCCAGATGGGTGTCTGAGTTACAGGGCCTTATGGCTTTGTCCTCCTTTTTTTGATCTTTCATGGGGACAAATGTCCTTGCGCACTAACCCTTCTTTTATGCCTAAGGTGGTTAATGAGCTTTTACTTAACCACTTTATTAATCTGCCTACTTTTTTCTCCTCCCTGCAAGAAGACGATGAGTGGGTGCTGCATACTTTGGATATGCATAGGCAAATTAGGGTTTATATGGATAAGACTAAGACTATTAGAAAATCTGATGAGTTATTTTTGTTTTCATCCTAGATCTTTGCGACTTTCTGTATTCTAGCAAAACTATTTCTTCTTGGATTTCTAAGGGTATTTCTTTTGGTTACACTTTTCATGGCAAGAGCCTTCTTTCTTCAGTTAAAGCTCATTCTACTACAGCTGTGACTTCTTCTGGTGATTTTTTCAAGGGTTTAGATACTAATTCTATTCCTGAAGCAGCTACTAGGACTTCTTTGCATACCTTTACCAAGCACTACAAGTTAGATGGCATCTCTGGAGTTGGGGGTGGTTTTGCTAGTGCCATTCTTCATGGCTTTTTAGGGAAATATTCTGCTCCTTCCCCCCTCCCCAGTTTCCTCCTGAGCTTTCGTACTCTCCCATATGATAATCAATACTGCACCAGTGAATGTAAAGACATAGTACAGATGTGTAAAACCTTACATAACGGTAGATGTCCTTGCCTTCACTGCTGCTTGCTCTTTCCCTCTATCTCCCTAGTCTCTTGCTTTTCTGGATGCACAGATTACCTCTTGGGTACCTTGGACTGGTGTTCCTACTGGGGCAATCAGTTCTGTTTATGGTAGGCCTAAACAACACCTTTAAACCCTACACTGTGCAAGAAGCATTTGGGTGACGTTCAGTGTACCTTTTAAAAAAGCAACAAGTAGTCTTTGGTACACTGGCTGGATGTTCAGGCTTCTGCGACAGGGAATCCCAGAATACTGCAGCAGTGAAAGCAAGGATATCTACCGTTATGGTAAGATTTTACATAACTGTACTTTTCCCCCAACTCTGGAATTCACTTCCCTTCCATGCGAAGCAGAGGTCATCCCTGTACATATTTAAGTGAAACTAGGATCAGTGGATGGGGATCTGCAAGTAAGCCCCTGGTCTGGCACCAATTTCTCTACTACACAGAGAGAAACTTTGTAAATACTTGGCCAACCATGCTCAAGTATATATAACCTTTACAAAATCCTTAGCAACCAATACCCATCAAATTTTGTTTAGAAGCATGGCTACGCTTAAAAAGGACCATTGGGTTGATAGCCTAGCATTCTACTATGATAAATGCATTTAACTGAAGGGGGTGACAATGAAGAACTAAAAGATTTAAAGGTACAGCAAAGGTAAGTCAAAAAGCATACTAAGGTTATCCAGTCCTAGTAAAAGTTTGGCTGCATTTGGGTTAAGTACTTTACACAAAATGTTGTATAAGATGAGCACTGTAGCCTGACATGTCAGTGGGCAGGTATTTCAAAATAAGGAAAAACACACCTAGTAGTGTTGTTGCCTACTGTGAAACGTTTGCCAAAAATACCACAGTAAACAAGTACAACTTTCAAATTTGCTTGCAATGACCAAATATTTTAAATCAGCTATTAAAACATTACAGAGATAACCCCCAGCAAATCTGAAAACCAACAGGCAGCATCTGTGCATATGAAAACAAATTTCTGTCCAGTGTACTACCCCAGGGACAGAAAACAGCTGGAGATATAAAATGGGTTTTTTTTCTCAATGGGTTTTATCTTTGTACCTCCACATGTATGTAATGTGATGTGATAGCAAAGCACATCTAAAGAATTTACTGTGTGAACTTGGCAACTTCTCACCTTCAAACAAAACGTCCTCAGGAATGGCAAACTTCAAAATGTAAAACTAACGAGTATTAAACACCAGTATGCTCACAAAAGCAACTCAAACAATTGAAATATTTGGACTTCCAAGACGGCTGCACATTGAGTAACGGCTGAATTCTAGCCCTCCCAGTGTGAGAACAGAAACTCAGCAGAGAAGGTTAGTAAACTTGTATTCATGGGTAAATTTCAGTAACTGGCTAGTAAGTGTACTGTCTGGATGTCAGGAAAAAAGAAATACAGAGGACCTGGAAAAAAATCAGCTACAAAAAGTGAAGAAACAGTGGTTGGGAAAAGTTCTGCAGCTGTTCAGCAAAAAGCAATGCAACCTCCAGACATGAACTCCAGTAACCTACAAGAAGATGCACACAGACCTGGTTGAACAAAACACTGATGGCGTATATCAATACAAACAACAAAAGGATGGAAAAAATGGAAGACGCTTTAAACGAATATTCAGATGATGTGATAAAGCTTCAAAAATAAAAAAAATTAAATATTTAGCTCAGTGCTGCATGCACTTCTACACTCCCTCTAGCAGTCAGTCTGCAGGCAGCAATGCACCACAATACTCAGACTGACCATAAGAAGCAGATTACAAAGCAACTATGACAAAAACAAATAAAGTGAAGTTATCAGGTGATTTATAAGGGGGCCTACTTTACCGGTCTAAGACTGGATGTTGTCTTCTACAATTTTCAATTTGGCTATTTTTCTCTACAGGTCCTACTCCTGAAGGTCTCGGTGCTCTTTCAAGTGAATGCCACAGCATCATCCACACTAAGAGCTGAACGAGAGAGCATCCACTTTCCATGCTTGTGTGTGATAAGTCCTTGTGCAGAATTTTTGTAGTTGGCAATTCAGTGGGGAGGCAAAAAGATCCATGTCTGGGCATCCCCATTTTTGCGTTACCATGCTGAAGATTTGTGGATTCAGTTTCCATTCATGAGGGTCCTTGATATTTCTGCTTAAATCGTCTGGCAGAGTATTTTTCTTTCCTGGCAGGAATTGTGCTTGCATATGAACTTGATAAGTTAGAGCTGTGTTCCACAAGGTCATGGCTTGCCTGCATAGGGGGTAACAGTGAGTGCCCCCTTGCTTGTTTATGTACCACATTACTGTGGTGTTGTCTGTCTTTAATAATAAATGTTCTGGATCCATAAGGTCCTTGAAAGCTGTTAGGGCATTTTGAACAGCCAACATCTCTTTTTGATTGATGTGAAGATGCACACTTGCCCTGAATATATTTTCCTGCCATGTGTGCTCCCCAGGCGTAGTCCGAAGCATCTGTTGTTAGAGTCTGCCTGGCTGTGGGTAGAGTGAAAGGCTGATCCTTGTTGAGGTGACATGCCTGTTGCCCACCATCGAAACTCCTGTTGCAGGCAGGGAATTATTGGTATTACTGCTTCCAAGCTGTGAGAGTGCGGAGTCCAAACACTTTTTAGGTACCATTGTAATTTCCTCATATGCAGTCTGGCGTATGGAATTAGTAGTATGCAGGATGCCATGAATCCCAGGGCCTGCAGAATTTTTCTTGCAGGGAGATGGGACTTTTTTGCCATTAATTGAAAATATTGAGTCAGTTTGTCCTTGTTTGTCTGGCGTGAGATAAGCCATCTGGGCTGTTGTATTTAAGCTGGCACCCAGGAATATTATCTGTTGTGAGGGCACTACTTTTGACTTCTTTTCGTTTACTGTGTACCCTAGAGAAATTAGCAACTTTTTTACAAACGCCAGATGCTTTAGAAGAATGTCCTTTGTCTCTGCTTGAATGAGGCAGTCGTCCAGGTATGGATATATTTGAATTCCTTTTTGTCTGCAAAATGCAATTACTGGTACCAGGCACTTTGTAAAGACCCTGGGCACAGTAGATAAGCCAAAGGGCAGTGCAGAGAATTGGTAGTGCATTGTACCAGCTTTGAATCTGAGGTATCTTCTGCAATTTTGTCTGATAGGGACATGCAGGTATGCCTCTTTGAGGTCCAGAGTAACAAGCCAAGCCTTCTTGCCTAGCATGGGAAGAAGCTGCTGTAGTGTCAACATTTTGAATTTCGGAACATCCAGATAAGTATTTAGAGTAGAAAGGTCTAGCATAGGTCTCCAGGCTTTGTCCTTTCTGGGGTCCAGGAAGAGTCTTGAATAAAATCCTTGTCCCTGTTCCTGCTGTGGTACTTTTTGAATAGCTCTCATGTCCATGAGGGCTGATATTTGTTTTAGAGCCTCTGCCCATTGATTTTGTGGCAGGTTTGGCATTCCTTTTAGCCTTGGTAAAGTGTGAAAGTGGAACCTGTAACCTTGAGACACAATATTCAGAATCCATTTGTCTTGGGTGATTGTTTGCCAATTTTGATAAAAAAGTGCTAGTTTTCCCCCTAAGGGGGCTGCCAAAAGGGAAGTGCTTGGCGTACGAAGGGGGAAGTCATTGGGACTGTTTCCTGTATGGTTGAGATTTGTCCTCACCTCTTTTTGGGGTTGAGGTACCCCACTGTCGTCTGTTAGAGCCTTGGGGTTGAGGTCTGCCCCATTGGGCGTCTGTATCTGCCTCTCTGTGGCCTGTCTGACACTGGAAAGGACCAATTCTTTGTAGGCCAATTTCTGCTAAATTGAGGTGGCTGTACCTGTAAGAAATCTTTGACTGTTTGCATAGATTTAGCTTTATCCTCCATTTTCTTTAACACCTCTTCTGCCTTAGCACCAAACAATGCATCATGCTGTAAAGGAGCATCCAATAATTTTGCCTTAACATGATCAGGTAAACTCTGTTCTTTTAACCAAGCATGTATTCGAATCACAGAACCTGTAACTGCAGCTCTACAAGAGGCCTCTAAAGAATCAAAACCACATTGCAGAGTATGTTTTCCCACCTGTTCAACTGCATGCAATAAATCCTGCATTTCTTTATAGTCAGGAGCTTTTGAGCTTGTAAGCATTTTCTGTTTTAACTGAGCCATTAAATATTGTTGGTACTTAAGCATGTGAAACTGGCAATTTAAAGCCCTTACTGCTAAAATTGCAGAAGTGTAAACGTTCTTCCCCCATCTATCCAATGCTCTAGAATCTCTGTCAGAGGGGACTGGATTTTTTGCAATGGAAGCCTTAACCCCTTTGGGACCCTGGGAAATGGTTTCTGGGTCAGCAGAAGGGTTTTTATAAAGAAACTTGTGAGAGTCAGGGACTCTATAGTACCTATCTGGTTTGGCTGGTGCAGGGGGCAAAGAATCAGGAGATAAGCTGGATTCAGAGAATACATCATCCACAATGTCTAACACAGGCGGAATAGCAAGGGGCCTGTGCTGAGGCAACAAAAGCAAGTCCCTGAGCCTTTTCTTGGATTCTGAATAATCCTGACTTTCCCATTGGAAATGCTCCCTCATGGTATGTAAAGTTTCCCCAAAAGAGTAATCCTCAGGAGGAGAGGCTGAAGGGATAGATTCTTCAGCATCAGAGTCCTCATAGGGGGGTAGAGAGTATCCCTGGTCTGAAGAGGAATCAGAGGAAATGGAAACCTGATCAGAGGAATCATAGTCTGTATCCTGCCTAGGCCTTTTCTCAGGAGGGGGATGGGAACCCCTGATTAGAGTAATGAGGTCTTCGGCCATTTTGAGCATCTGTTTCTTAGGCATGGAGGACTGTCCAGGGGAATGCTGTACTTGCTTCTTTGTCTTTAATGGTGTCTTTGTCTTGGCTGGTGCTTTAATGGTAAGTTGTGAAGGTCTGAAAACACCCTCAGAAGTCGATGCCTGCTCAGCGGCTCCGGACCCATCTGAGGGTTTAGTTTCCGTAGGCCCAATACCTTGAGTTTCCAGAGGCCTAGTTGTCTCCACGTGGGAGTCGGAGGCGGCCTGTGGCTCTGAGGTAGCGGGTGTCAGGGGCTGCGAAAGCGCCTCACTGAGAACAGGCAACTGGCCTAGAAGAGGTTTTGTCGTCGGTTTTGGACCTCGGATGCCTGTCTTTATCCTTGTCCTTGCGTTTTTTAAGAATTGCGGTCGTCGGTTGTTCCGATGGCATTGTATAATTGAACCTTCGGCCAAAGTAGTGTAAAGCAAAATCAAAACGTCATTTTATAGTGCGTTTGTTAAATCTGGCACAAAACCGACAACTAGTGACGTCGTGATCAGGGCCTAGGCATGGAATACAGTAAGAGTGGAAGTCCTTATGAGGTATTTGTTTCCCACAAGAAATACAATTAACTTTTTCTGACATCGGTCTGAGGCAAGAAAAAAGTTTCCCCAATGGGGTACTTAGCTTTATTGAAGACTTCGGATCTGAAATTCGACTTCGAAAATCTCAGGAGTCAGCCGACCGGCACTTGCGAACTGCTTTTGCTTCAGGCACCGTGCGGCAAGAAAGACTGAAGAAAATGGCATTGGATGCATCTTATATACCCCTGGCGCACTGACGTCAGGGAAGAAGCGACAGCAACCAATGCCGGACCAAGACTTTGGAACTCCGGCCGACTGCGGGACCGCCTGACGGCAGGATAACCCAAGTGTAATGACTGCAGCAGTGTAACACGATGAACATCGAGCTGGTCCAGGGCATTGGAATTAATGAATTCCAGGAAATGTTGGGCAATTGCATTGGTACATGAGTAGTTTTCCCAGTTAATGGAGGGGTAGCTGATGTTGCCCAGTATGTGTGTGTTAGGTTGGACCCTAATATTCTCCAGGGTGCTTAGGAACATGGAGCACGAGTCTTGGGACATGGTTTGGGACCTATAACAGGCGACTACCTGAATCGCTGTCTTACCCAATGTTAGTTGCACCTGAAGTATCTCTGCTGTATTATGTTTGGCTACCAGTCTGGAGGTGTGCACATCCTTTATGAATATGGAAACACCACCGCCTTTGGAGCTTTGGTCGAAGTTCTGGGGCCAAAAGGTGTGGAATGAGTTATCACCTGGTAGTACAGGGGTGCTTTCTGGTGTCTTGAACCAGATCTCTGTTGCAGCACAAATGTCGATGTTCTCCATTTTAAGGAGTGCTTCGAGCAAGTGCATTTTGAGATTTAGGCTTCTAGCATTGAGCAGCATGACCGCAGTTTCCATTTGTTTGTAGCTGTTATGGTGGTAATTTGATCTTTGGAACACCGCCCGAAAAAGGCACTATATAAGGGTGGCAAGAGCCTTGGCCAGTACCCGGAAGCCAAGGGATGACAGATGCAGGCCATCTATGGCAAAGCATCGCGGTCTATCAATCATGTCATCTCAGGCAGACAGATACTGGATCCCCTTAGAATGACACCAGAAACTTAGCCAATTGCTGAAATCAATCATTTTCTGTTTGCACTGTGGTATCATTCTGGGTGATGGTAGGAAGCTGCTTAGGGCTAGGGTCATACCCACCTGGGATACATAATCAGAGAGCTCCTCCATGTCCCTTTTCATGTAGTCCAGGGAGGTACGTCTCGTGTCATTCACACCCACATGTACAACGACAGAATCATATTTCTACCTGTTGTTGAGGGACCTGAGTGCGTGCGTTATATGGCGGATCCTGGCACCTGACTGGCAGATGACTGTTACTTTCTCCTTATTCAACCTGAGTAGGACATCGGTGTGCCTCACTATCAAGTCACCTATGACTAGTGTGTTGGGCATGCTGTTTTGCCTTGGGGGCTTTGGTTGATTGGCACACTGTTTACGAGAGTTGCGTGTCTCATGATTAGTATTGTGTTGTGGTGGTTCAAGTGTGTTTCTGCTTTGGAGGTCTCTGCTGCTTGAGTAGATTTTTATTGGCAGCCTCCACGAAGGTGGGTGTGTGGTTTGTGTTTTTATGTGAAGGCAGCGCTGGTGTGTGATCTGGAGGGCTGTGTGTTCCATGTGGTGTGGTGCCAGTGGTGACCTTCTCCTCTTGGCCATCTATTCCAGTCTTGACTGGAGTGTGCATGGCTTCCAATTTGGATTTACAAGTGCATCTCTTGCAAGTCTGAGTGTTGGGAGGTAAGAGGAGAGGGTTGTCAGTGTACATGAGGCAGTTGCTACATTGTCTCAGGATACCCAAGTTCACCAGATTAATAGGAGAAAGCACAGGGAACTGACCTTTAGACATGCCTGGAGGGGTGGGCATTAATATTAAGTACTGCAGCTGTTTTCCTGTAGAACATTTAGTGCTGGTGGCACTTTTGTGTGCTACAATAACTGCTACAGGATGTCTGGTAAAGTAAAAAATTACAACTTGAAATTGTTCATCTACGAGAGTGTATCAGTAGATCCAACGTACCGAAGGGGTTGAGGCAGTGGCGGTTCCCCTCTGGTCTTATTTCTAACTCACAATTTCACAAGGACCTGTTAGCCCTGTTCGACAAGCAGGGTTGTGAGTTTATGGCTGTACTGGTTAATCATTATATGGCACAAACAGAACAGCTTCGAAATGAACTGGTGGATTTGGAGACAGTTATTAAAGGAGGTGGTGACTTTCCCAGGTATAAATACGAATATATTCATATTTTCAACAGCACTGAACAGGCTGTTGAAAAGATGAAGCTTGGGAAAAATAAAAAATTGGAACGTGATCACAGAGCGTATTCTAGGGGAACTGCCTACCCCCTTCCCCCTATGGCCGAGTCCGGTGGAATCGGACTAATGAATGACACTTATATCATTGGCTGATGTGGGGGAAAGGTCCGATAATATAGAACAGGAGGGAAATGACAACATGGATGGTCATAATAGCAGTGGTTTTTCAACCCAATCTCCTAAGCGGAGTCAACAGCTTAGGAATCAACAGGGGAACTCAAACCAGGGTTCCAGTGAAGCGGGTTTTCGGAATGAGACGACATCCAGGAATTTCTGGCAGAGAACAAACAATCCAAACCCTCGACGCAACAGGAAGAACAACAGTCGACGGAGGTGATAAGGAATTGTTCATCAACCTAATGGTTTTATTCCACAAAATGAAGCATATCCGCAGATTATTTATAGTACAACAGGTGACTTTAAAATATTTCACTGATGTTTTTGTACCAAAAGATTTGATTGATTTATTAAGCAAAGGCTTGTCCTTTGTACCATCCAAGCATTTGAATTTAGTAGAAACACTACTAGACTTGAAACTGTTTGGAAAATTAATTTACAATGTTTATTGGGAAATATGCCTGCCATCAACACAGAAAGTCAGATTGCTAGTATTTTTAATTCGCTTTTACACACGTCTTTGATATGTTTTGAAAGACTGTATGAAATTGATTTAAGGAACTTGATAAAGAATAACATTAGAATGATGGTATGAATAAATCTAATGTGTTTAATGTTTCCAATTGCCAGACTGATGCCTTGAACTATTAGAAGCTACAGGATATCCGTGTGTTAAAGCCTGATAAAGGTGGGGGTATGGTATTGATGAGTAATGAGGTTTACAACAATGAAATATTGAACATTCTATCTACTGATAATTATGAAAAGGCTTCCATTAATGAACTAAATGGGCCTTACTAATGTATTAAGAGGTTACTTGATGACCTATTTATTGATAGAATGATTGATTTGGACACCTTTAATTTTCTCACAATCCCATCCTCCGTTACACCGGTTATTTTCGGCTTGCCCAAACTTCATAAATAACATGAATAAACCCCCATTTTGTCCTATTGTTGATGGTCGTAACAGCATTACATATGGCTGTGCCAAGGTGGTTGACATGAAATTAAAGAAATATTTGTCTGGTCAATTTCAATCTGTCGTGAATCTTGGCACTTTCTGGAATCCATCAATAAGTTGGATTATTGTGAAGATGTTCACTTTCTAACTACTGATGTATGTGACCTATACACAGTTATCCTCCAGACCTTCGGGGTAAACTGGGTGAGGGAATTCCTGCATATGATTGGTGTTGTGGGAGAGGAAATAAATTTGATTGAGTACCTCCTTGATATTATCTTAGCTAATAATTACATCCTTTTTGGAGGGGAAATTTACCTTCAAAAATTTGGTATAGCCATGGGCCCCCCATGTAGGGGGAGCTTTGCCAACTGTGTTATGGCATACTGGGAAATTACGACCCTTTTCAAACATGACATTTTTAAAAAGCATGTCACGTGGTACACACGTTACCTTGATGACATTTTTATATTTCAGGGGAATCAAGCTGATGCTGTTGAATTCGTGAAAAGGGTTTCTGAATTAATTGATTTTTTTTAAAGTTTACCCATGAATTCCACATGAATAAAATTAGCTTTCTGGATGTCTTATTAGGGAAAGATGGGATGAATGGTTGTTATATAGCTAAGATTTACCGCAAACCAACATATTCCAATTGTTTTTTTTTACACTTTGAGAGCTCCCAATCATTTTTTCAAAAACGGTCTGTTTTAAAGGGACAGCTCGTTAGGGCTGCCTGTATGATGACCTTAAATCATGACTATCTGATTGAATGTGATACCCTTAAAGGAATGTTTATTGCATGGGGATATCCCTCTGATTTATTAGAAGCACTGATCGATGAGGTCACTAATAAACGTAAATCAGGGTGGTTTACGCCCATACTTACTAATGGAATGTGAAACTCAATGGAAGCATTGGGGAATTTAGGACCTATTAGTGAGACAGGTATGGATAGAAAGGAGTATAAACAACAATAATAATAATAATAATAATAATAATGATAATTTCTCCTTAACTTTTAGCACAGCATTTTCACTTGATGCTCATGATGTAAGTTCCATTTTGTGTAAGAATTGGGCTTTTCTAATTGACGATGGCAGTCTTAGAAATAAGGTACCCACTATCCCAAAAGTCATGTACAAACAAGGAGCCACCCTTAAAAATCTGGTAGAGAGAGATCAGTTAACATCTACCAGACCAGGTGGGATGTTTAAGTGTGGTTCCTGTAACCATTGTAAGCATATAAAGGTCACTAATAAATTTACTTTAAACATGGTAAATTTTTCTATAAAGGACAGGTTTAATTGTAATAGTAATGGTGTTATCTGGCTGAGTGCCAGCATTGTCCCCAATTTTATATTGGTAAGACGGAACGCCATTTGAAACAGAGTATATGAACACCAGTACAGTATTACAAAAGAAGACTGTACAAATGCTCTAGCCAGACGTATTAATGACCACAATGATCATTTCTTTTTATTTTTGGTTATTGAGCAGGTTAAAGTTAACCTTAGGGGTGGCCCTTGGTCTCTAAAACTTGAACAGAGAGAATTGTGGTGGCATCTTTTACAAACACTTATATGTATCCTGGATTAAATTAATTGACTTCCTTGAAGTGTTTGCTTAAATTAAAGGCCCTTGAAAGATGTTAAAATGAGTTAATATATACACAAAAATGTTTTTAAGATCATACACACACACATACACACACATTTTTTATTGTAAAATACTATTTGTATACATAATGTGGATACAGATACAAATATAGATATTAATTTGTATATTAACTTGCATATTTTAAATGGAATGCTTTTTTATATAATGTATCAAATAATGAAGTTTTTTATGGAATGTATATTTTCATTGTAAGGGGGAGTTGTTGCTTTAAAATGTTGCCTATGCATTGGCTTGGGTAATGATGTCATTTGAGTGACTTTTTTAAACCCCTGATTAATTATGCTGTTTGTCTGATGAAGGTTGCACATTTTAAGTGCGTCCAAAAGCGCTAACATTACATTGGTTCGTGAATAAATCAACTTTTGACATCTTTGCCTTTCTTTTGTATTACAGTTTGGTTTGTGTTGTTTGGCTAGACTAATAAGCTAGTAAAAGTGCAGGAGAGGAAAGAACTAGCAGATCTATGGGAAAAATTGAAGTGCAGACTTTTTGGCACTGCTCAGAAGCTTACAGTCCTGGATACAGTAAATCTTTATCTGGACTACACTATTACAGGAAAGGCGGGAAACAAGTACAAACGAGGGCTTTTAAACCAGAAAGTTGAAAGATGGAAAAAAAACTGCCCAAAAAGCCAATAAACCCACACAACTTCCTCCCAGTCCTTCAATCAAACTTCATATCCTCTGTACTTTAATCAACCTATCACACTGAAGACCTCTGCATAGTCCCTCCCTCCACCTGTTAACATACAGGTACTATTTCAATAACCTACTTTATTTCCAAATAGACTGCCAAAATATGTTTCTCCCAAATCTACAATATTCTAACAGCTTCCTAGTTATTCTCTTTCTCTGACCCATTCTAAGCCTTACTTACCTCACTACCTCATATCAATGCACCCTCACACACAGACCCCCTAACACCTACTATAACCAACCCCCAAACCAAATTCTCTGCCACCTACTTTTTCCATATAACTCCAGCACTTTTTCTTCATTCTGAAACTACCTTGTATAGAATTAGGATATTACAACTACTCACAATCCCTCTTAAAACTAAACCAAAACCTACCTACAAATACAACCACTTTAATTCTATCAAAATACTCATTTAAAATCTGCTACTATCAGGTGATATACATCTAACCTGGGACCTAACCACAGCTCCTCTCTTTGTGCTCATTCCTCACACTCCCTAAACTCCACTCCAGTACTACCTCACAGACCATCCCATCCTCTTCCAAAACCTATCTATTCTTTCTATGAACATTCAGAGTATCAAGAATAAAATCTCCCCATTCCATGCCTAGAACTCCCTACATACCCCCTGACATACTCGCCCTCTTTGAAACCTGGCTTAAGCCTGACATATCTCACTCAGAATTTCTTTCCCTGGCTATAACATCTTCTGGCAAGATAGACTTAAGAAAAAAAAGGTGCTGGTGTTGCAATTCTATACTATAATCAGCTCGTCCTCCACCCTCTTCCAATCAATCTTCCAAACTTTGACCCAGTTGAAGTTCTCATTGTCACCTGTAAACTGAATAATCACAAGAAACTAGCAACTGCCTCCATCTATATCCCCCAAGTAAACAACATCCCTATCTTAGAGCCCTTTCTCTCCTGGATCTCTCAGACTGTCTCATATGAAACTATTATCTTGGGTGATGTTAACATCAATTGGAATGTCCTTGATACAGATTCCCCTAACATCTCCATTAATCTCTCTGGCTTCTCCAAGCTAATCATTGCCCCCCCCACTCATCTAAATAAACACACCAACTCTGGCTCCACACTAGATTGGGTCCTTACATTCAACTCTAATTCTGACCACAAACTCCACCCTACCTGACACCTTAAGTGAACACCATCCCACCTTCATACTTTGACACTCACCCCTACTACTCAAATCCTAGCAATACAAAGACTGCCATAAGCTCTCAAACTATAATCCAGAAGCTTTCAACTACTTGCCCTCCACAATTAACTGGTCCTTCCTCTATGACCTCCCCCTGGAGGAAGCTGCCCTGGCATTGACAACATCTTTCTAGACGCACACAATTCCCCATCAGGAAAATATGAAAACCCAATATGCCCCCTTGTTAACACATGCCACTCACACATGCATAAGAGAGAGAGAGAGAGAGAGAGTGGAAAAAAATGGGAAAAAAAAATCTAACACTTCCACTGACCTTCAGTCCTACACAGAGCTTTGTAACTTAACTAAAAAAAAGTCACCCTTGACGAGAAAAAATACTTCCAAAAACATCTACAAAATTCTCACTCCAACCCCAAAAAATTCTGGCAATCTTAGGTAAATAAACTAGTACCATCCTGGTAGCCCCTCATCACCTAATCCATACCCTAACAGCTCTCCCACTCATACTGCTACCTTTCTTAATTCCTTCTTCATTGACGCTATTCGCAATCCAACCAAAAATGACACCATCACCTACTCCACTCCATTACCCCATCCAACCCCCTTCTCTCTTAAGCCCATCCCCACTACTTATAGCAAGTTACTCCTTAGCAAACTTAAAACAAGCTCTCCATCAGCTGATTAACCTACCTCATTTCCCAAAACTTGCTGCCAATTCTATCGCCTACCCTATCTACACCTTAATCAATAGCTCAATAAAAGAAAACACTGTACCTGGAAGGAATCTGGAAGAAAACCTATGTCACACCCTTACATAAAGGTGGCAACTCAAGTGACCCCTCAAATTTCAACCCCACTGCCACTCCATCTCTCCTGTCAAAAATTCTTAAAAAGTGCATCCACAAACAGCTCCTCTATCACCACCTCCTAGAACATCTGCTAACCCCTAACACAGCATGGTTTCTGCTACAATTACTGCTCTGATATCATTCACTAATTCTATTGCAAATTCTTGTGACAACAAGTTAATCCTCATGTTTGTTTCTGGACCTCCCCAATGTCTTTGACACTGTTTCCCACAGACTGCTTCTATTCAAACTAGCTACCCCTTTAATCTCTCCAACTCTGCACTTTCTTGGTTCTCGAGCTCTCTCTCCAATAAATTCCAGGCAGTTAAATGGCAATCTAACTTTTTTCCCTTCTTACCAGTACAAACTGGGATACCCCAAGGCTCCATCCTTGGACCCCTATTATTTAATATCTTTACTAATGATCTACACTCCTCCTGTCCACGCTCATCTGTCATAGAATATGCTGATGATTCCACCATCTCCTCCTCCAATATCATCCACCTTCACACCCTCACCCAAGAGGCTCTGCACTCAGTTGAAAAATAAAATGGCCAACTTCCAACCAATTGCTACTTAACCCTAAAAAAACAAAACTTCTCCTACTCTATCCTAAATCTCTCCATCATAAAGCTACCTTTATTCTCTGCTCCCTTAACACAACATTCATCTCAGTTGAACCTCACGCCAAATTGCTTGGAGTTATTATCAATGACGCTTCCTGGAATTCATGAATTCCAGTGCCCTGGACCATCGCATTCTGACCCCCACTAGAGGAAGCAACATCCTTGACCTGGTTTTTACTAACATGGGTGACCGTTGCCCTACACCAATAGTCAACTACTTCCTAGTCAGATCCAATCATAAACTAATCACCATGGAAATCCACATCTCACCCACAACCTCTGGCAAAGGTAACCACCTTGAAAAACTTCTCCAAAGCTAACTTTTGGCCCCTAAAAATAGAGGTGGCTAACTTCACGGTACCCATGCCAATGGACAATAGCTGCACGACTGCCGAATCATACACCAATGCATTGTATGAACATGTACATAAATGCATGGAACTAGCCATACCCAACAGAACCAAGACACTCTCCTCCAAAAAAAAGGATGCCAATCTGGTGGTCCCCTCCCATTAATAAACTCTACAACAAAAGGAAGAAACTGTTGCAGAAAAAGGTGAAGTCACAAGACTGGAAAAACTCCCTTATTAGCTTCAACAAAAAGTTGAGATCTCTCATCAAATCCTCAAAAGCCAGCTATGAAGGCAGAATTGTGGCAGACACGAAAAACAATCACAAAGCCTTCTAGAGTTATATCAAGAACCTCCATGGCAATACACAGATTTGCTCTGAGTTACTGCACAATGGTACTTCCTATACTGAGCCAACAGATATTGCCAACATACTGGCCAACAGATTCAGTGCCAACTTTACCCCTCTGTCCCCCACAAAGGACCAATCACAATACCGGAAGAATGCCAAGGACCCAGCATTACTGTAGCTCAGGTTAAAGCTACATTGTCCAAGGCCAAGAATACAGCTTCCATGGGACCCAATAATATCCCTGGCTGTGTTCTACATGAACTACAAAGTGAACTTGCACCGCATGTGTGTGCCCTGTTCAGTCACAGCCTCACCTCAGGCTTTGTCCCTACCAAATGGCGCACTGCTACAGTTATCCCTCTCCATAAAGGGGGAGCGACTACAGACCCTGGGAATTATCGCCCTATTAGCCTGACGAGTCTGATATGTAAAGCTATGGAGCGCATCATCATGGACCTGATTAACAAAGATATAGGAAATCTCCAAACTCTAGACCCCATGCATTTTGGCTTTGTGAAAGGGAGATCATACCTGCTCAACCTGATTGACTTCTTTGAGTCAGTCACCAGGGCAGTGGATGATGGTAAGGCAGTGCACACAGCCTACCTCGATCTGGCCAAGGCCTTTGATACCATTCCTCACTCGGGAATTATTGATAAACTCACCAAACTAGGCATCAACCGCTATCTCACTAGGTGGGTTGCAAATTGGCTCACAGATGGTACTCAGACTCCAAGTCAGACTGCTGACCAGTCACTAGTGGAGTCCCACAGGGAACAGTCCCAAGTCCCCTCCTGTTCGGCATCTACTTCTCAGTCCAGGCCAACACAAAGGGACTCTGGCTGACCAGGTTTGCAGATGACTGCAAGTTGGGAGCCATTATTAACTCCCCAAGTAATGCAGACCATCCTACAGAAAGGCCTCACTGAGACCAATGACTGGTGTCAAAACTATAGCCTTAAGTGCAACGTCAAAAAATGCATCTTCAACTCCTTTGGTAAAAACTCAGTTCCTACTAATTACCACATCGATGGGAGCCCACTGAACACTGAAGGCATTTATAAGAGATCTGGGGACACAGGTTGACAGCAACCTCTCCTTCGACCACCACATTGCCAATGTGGTCAAAAAGTCATCCTATGTGGCACATCTCATTACCAAGGGTTTTGCATCCAGGAAGAAAAAGGTCATCATCTCTCTCTACTCTTCCCTCATTAGACCAATCATGGAGTATAATGCCCAATTTGGCATTACCTCACTAGACACCTGCAATAGCTGGAGATGCCACAGAAGTACCTCACAAAGACGATCCTAGGTATTAAACACATGTCCTACATGGATAGACTCAAATGACTCCAGCTATTCTCTGTCTCATATTGCCTACTTAGAGGTATCTTTGCTTGACTTACAAAGCCATGTCTGACCCAGCTCTGTTAGAAATGCTGCATCTAAATAAATCCCAATCCCTCCACACCACACGCTCCACAGACCTCAACCTCATTACCACAATCAACAGAACATGCTTGAGGGACAGGTTCCTCACCCAGAGACTGCCCATGCTCTGGAATAGACTTCCCATACATGTCAAGCAGTGCACCTCGCTGTCCCTCTTCAAGAGACATCTTGATGAGTGGATGGGTAATAGAAAATTCACCCCGGGGATCACTCCAGTGGCTCTACTAGATAGAGGCACTGGGAACTAACATCGGGTGGCATGATGGCAGGGCACTTCTATGGGCTAGGCTTGTAAAGGCTCTAGGGCCATCAGCCTAGTACACACCTATGAACCCAACTAAAGCCCAGTCTCCATATTCAGCAGTGCATCAAAAAGGCACATCAAAAGTTAGGCCTGCTATATAGGCATAAAAAATTCCTCACAAATGTCTCTAGGCTCTCTCTTGCACAAACATTCCTACTCCTCACCCTTCTTTACACTGCACCTATTCTCACCAATATCCAATCCAATCTTCTGTCATAACTGGAACTCGCCTATAATAAAATTGCAAGATTTGCCTCTAACCAACCCTACCACTCTCACCACTGCCTAGCCTTGAAAAACCTGCAGTGGCTGGAATTTCAATATCAAATCTTACTACCCCAGCTTCTCATAAGCTCATTCTATCTTACATTAACCCTCCTCTTGTCCCTCTCTCGCTCTACCGTCATCCAGCCCTATACTCCCAAATGTGCCTTCCGTAGCTCTCAACAGCATCTTCTGCAAATCTATGCACCAAACAAAAACACTAGTAGATTTCTCTACAGCTACTCAGTGGCAACTGCTTGGAATAAATTATCACTAAGTGTTAGACCTCTATCCCAAATTCTTTCAAAACAACACTAAAGGAAACTATGCATATCATGAACATGCTTATGCTATGACACAACTTAATCCACCTGCCCTCCTATAATACTATTGCAGCAACCTTTCCTCCCACCTCTCTCCACCTCTGCTTCTAATAAATTCTAATAGTCAGTAGTTCCTACAGCTTCCACAGCTTCAGTCTTGGAAATTTTCTTTTGCCCTGAGCTTATCTCCTGTTTATATATTTGTTACTTTCTGTTTTACAAATATATCTATATTTTCTGCATTCTGCTTTCTATTGTATAAAGCTTTGTGCTGTATTATGTTTTCAATTTAATGACCATTTTCTAGCTTGTTGTTTCAACATACATCTCATACATATTGCAATTACTGTAATTTTAGTTATAAACTCTGTCATGTTATTAAGGGCAAAGGGCAATGCTCCGAACTGACAGTGATTGGCTGCCAGCCAGAAGTGCAGAAATTTCCTGGAGCGCCTGTGAATCTGTATATGACAGTACACGTCCTGGAAATATATGGAGCACATCCAATCACCTTGCACAGAAATGGCAGAATGGATTGTACCACAACCATACGGAACTTGAACTTCTTTACATACTGATTTGGTCTGCTTAGATCCAGGACTGGTCTGAGGTCCCCTGTTTTCTTTGGCACCAGAAAGAAACGGGAGTAAGTTCCAAATCCTATCTGTTCAGCTGGGACCTTCTGGATGACTCTCTTTATAAGCAGCTTTTGGACTTCTTGGGCTGCTAACTCCTTCTGACTAGATGGAACCTAGGGGAGTTTTTTTGCTTGGTTTTGTATGAAGTGAAAAGGGAATGATGTTTAGCACCCAGTCGTTTGTTATATTTGTCCAGGGTTCTGGTGCAAGGAAAAATGCCTCCAACTACCTCCAGAGAAGGGTAGCTGGGCAGAGCATCAGTAGAACTAACAGGGTGTGTCAGGAAATGAATCCTTAATGCCCAGATTATGCAGACCCCCCTCTGCCACTAGAGTAATGCCTGCCACTGTCCTCCTCTGCCTCTGGAAGAGGAATCTCCCTACAAGTCGTGAAAAGATCACCAAGATTTGCGGAACCACACTTTCTTACCACCTTGTTGGTTCCTGGAGAAAGTAAGTTGAGGGGTAGAAAACTTGATTCCAACAGCAGACAGGGTATTTCCATCCTGCTCACTACAGGTAAGAGTTTACTTTACTGATGGACCAAATAAGGAAAAACCATTGAAAGGGGCATCAATAGAAGACATCTTAAAAAGTTCCACGAAATCACAAAGCCACATCCAGGCATGACGCTATATGGCTACACCTGATCTGGCTGCCCAAGAGGTGCCTTCTGTTTGCATGAAAAATCTACCTAATCGTTGAATTAGCTACTGATGACAGAATCACCTCCACTGACATGGACTCAGCGAGAGATGAGAGAACTTGAAAGTTCTTTAATCAAATCTCTCTGCAAACAGGTAAAGTGGGAAATAAAATTCAACGACCTCAGTGCGAATGCAACTGAGGCAGAAACATGCTTCTCAAATATGTCCACCACTCTGGACTCCTTGTTTGGTGGACGGACAGTTGGGCTCAGCTGTGCTAGCTCCTTTTTTTGTAGCTGCTGTCACAACCATGGCATCCACTGCAATTCACTTCAATACTGATTGTCGGCAGGAGGAGATAGGAATCTGGACGTTTGGGAATCAGTTCAATAGTGTCCAGCTCCTTCCAGGCCCCGCGGGAGACAAGATCGATAAGCTCATCTGCCAGGGGGTCACTCAGGATGTAGATGAGCCAGCCCCGAAAGCCTCCAAGAACACAGTCCCCTCAGGTGAAGGATTTTTGGAAGACCAACTACCTCTCTGCTTAAGGATTTCCATGATGTCCCTGAAGGAAACAGTCAGGTAGTGATCTGGGGGATCTCTCACCTTCTTCGAAATCTGTGGCCTCTGTGAGAAACTCATTGGGGGAGTATGCGTCTCCTTTTACACGCCCTTTTTCGAAGGACCTCCTCAGTGGGATGGCTGGCTGGAGAGGTATCAGAAGAGGACGTCCCTAGGTGGAGTGTGAATGGAGACATTCTGGGACTGGCTGGCCCGATGGAGCAGAAATGATGGACTCTGAGCTCAAAGCAGATGATGGGTGTGGGGTAGGAGCCAAGATGCAGAGGACTGTTCTTTGGCTGCAGAGAAAACCCTTTCTACAACCGGGAAGGCAGACAGACCCACAGAAACCTCTCCTCTGAGCCAAGGCAGTTGAGGAAGGGAAGCAGTGGTCATCCCCGGATCCACCTAGCCCAGAGAGAATCAGCTTCAAACTGTCTAGGGTCGAGGCCCTCAGCGGAATGCACGGCTCTGAAAAAAATAGAAGCCAAAACCTGCCCATCGGACCCAGTGCAGACCTCTCGGAGAGACCCTCTCTGATCCAAAGACAAGGGATCCGAGCTGGTCAGGGTCACTGTCGAATCCAAAGGAAGACATTTCTTTGGATTCAACAACGTACCTCTCGGGGATTTAGGATCCTTGGGCTCCGAAGTGGAGGGTCTGATCGGAGAAGATGGATGCTTTCTGGTAGAAGAGCTCACAGATCCAGTAGGGGATGGAGCTGGAAGAACCCCCATCTGAATTTAAGCTCAAAGAAATTTTCACATCACTCTGTCCATATCTAATTCAGAAAAGCTCATGGAAGACCTGGACAAAGTGGAAGAGGGTGGTCTGGAAGATTTAATAGTAGCAGCAAGAATTTCTGCTGGCAGGGTTGGGGACACTGCCTAAATGATAGCACCCGGGGAATGACCTCTATAAGATCCAAAGTCTTAGGATCTGAAGGAAGGGAAACTTGGATAGGAAAACTGGTAGACAGGACCAAAGTCATCAGATCCGAGGGAAGAGTAGGATCAGAGACTGGCTGAGCAGGTGTCAGATCCGAGGCAGTAAGATCTGAACCTTTACTATGGTTGTCCGACAGCACAGAAGATGAAAAAGGAGACTTGTGATGCCTCTTTTTAGGCTCTGAGGCTGTCAGAATAGAGGGGTTTGAGAACCAGCAGGTAACAGAACTCAAAATCAATTTGTTCTTGTGATCTGAGAGAGCTCCCTGATTAAAGGTAGCACAGATCACTCAAGGCATGTCCAAATGGCCAGGGACCGAACAGTACATGCACTTCTTGTGGGCATCGTTACCCAGTAGGTTTGTCGACATGGTGAGCAACAGCACAGACACACACACATTTTTGCTCTAATTAAAAAAACACACACCCTCATACTCTGGAGGCAGACAGCCGAACCATAACTTAAATCTAGTTCCTGTCACCAGCAAGAAACTTAGCTAAATATGAAAAAATGTAAACTTTTAAATCTAAGCCATCAACCCTTAAAAACTTGAACTTTAAACAGTACCCAAGAACTACCCTAAACTTAAAACACACACAATAAAGAACAAACACTAACCTTAGAAATAAGTCCCAATGGGAGGAGCTACACTATTAACTAACTCTACATGGCTATAATAAAAAATATCACCAAAGGTGAAGCCAAAACACTATCACAGGTATATCACTACAAGAGACTGGATCTTCCATCTGTCTTTGATGGCAACAACCACGTTCTGAGGACTTGGGGATACACTAGTGGATTATGGGTAAAGGGAGGAGCATGAGGCTTGGATTGGAAGTCTAGTAGAATGCTGCCAAGTCGGATCTGAGGATTGGATCCTGGACCCACTGTGAGGAAGAATTAAAAGGACATCATCAGATGGGGTCTACCTGAAAACATCGAAATGCTACATCATTGAAGACAAATTCAATGAGACAACACCTTTGAAACTTTAAAATATTGAACACCTGGTTCATCAAAAACAAACCAGGGGAAAAGAAACACTTGGCCAACCATGGTGAACACTGCCCTTTCCCCACTGCAGTGTGATCTCGAAGTTGGTATACTTAGTTGGGGGGGGGGGGGTTGGGGAGCACAGCCCCCCACTTTGGTGGGTTTTACTTGCTTCTTGCTTCATTTTTTTTTTGTCCTGGTGGCCAAGTGGTTCTTTTCCCGAGGCTGGCTTTCTGAGGTCTGGGTGTTCGATGTTTTAAAGTTTTGAAGATGTCGTCTCAATAAATTCATCTTCGATGATATGGTGTTTTGATATTAAGGAGACCATCAGAAGAAAGGTTATCCATGCTAAGAGACATGGTGCAGCCTGTGCTTCTACTAAGTGTTAACTGCTTTTGTCTTATTTTTACAGCTCTTCTAACTGGGAAAACCACTGAATGCTTTCAGAGAACATTATCTGTCAGTTTCTCTCTCCTTTTTGTTTTCTTTCCACAGCACACTATAACCAATTTCTCACTATCAGATTATCTCCATGGAGACATGAGAACCAGATAGTCAATTTCTCTTTATCAGACTGTTTCTATGGAGATACGAGAGCCAGGTACAGAATTCCTACTAAGCATACATTCATTTGTTAGAAAAACAAAAGCGCATACTATTCAATATTCTTTTTCATTTACTTGCTTTCTCTTAAAACTTGTTCGTAAATCAGTTTAAGGTCCATAATCCAGTCATTCCCCCATGCAAGAATGAGAAAAAGCACATTAATTTTTCTTTGGTCATGCTCTTTTTTTTTTTTTTTTTTAACACTGCAGTGCCTACATATCTTAAAAATGAACAAGAAGAGAGAGAGAAGGAAGAAAGGGAAAAAATAACATCACCTATTTACAATCTCTATTACACTTAGGTTCATAGGTTCATAGGTTTATACTAGGCTATCTGCCCTAAGGCATTTATAAGCCTAGCCCAAATTTTTGTGGCTTACGCCACCCCTTATATGAAAAAATACTGTGCCCATTAGTTTGTTGTGCCTCTGTCCAGCAGTGACACAGAGATGATTCCCGGGGTAAACCTACGATCTCCCATCCACAGGTCTAGATTTCTCTTGAACAGAGTCAGCGAGGTGCTCTGCCTCACATGGACTGGGATTTTATTCCACAGCATAGGGAGTCTCTGAGTGATAAATCTATCCCTCCAGCACGTCCTATTTATATCCGTGCTAAGGTTTAAGTCGCTTGCTCTAGTGGTTTTGGTGAATTTGGATTTTTTGAGGTGGAGCATGTCCATTAATTCCGGGTTGGACATGGCCTTGTATGTCAGGCACATGTCACCTCTGAGCAGGCGGTATGCGACTGAATAGAGCTGGAGTTTCTTCAATCTGGCAGCATATGACAGATTTTGGAGTCCCTTTATCCTTTTGGTGAGGAACTTTTGGGGTCTCTCCAATTGCTGCAGATGTCGGGTGAGATACATCCCGAATGGGGCATTGTACTCGATCATTGGTCTGATAAGTGAAGAGTACAGGGGAACAATAACCTCACTAGATCTGGATGTGAATCCCTTCATGATCAGGTGGGCAATGTAGAAGGTCTTTCTAACCACTTTAGCAATGTGAGTGTCAAAAGAAAGGCCACTGTCAACCTGGGTCCCCAGGTCTCTGATAACCTCTTCTGTGCTTAGTGGATTGCCACCTATATGGTAGCTTGGGGTTACCTTGTTTTTCCCGAAGGGTATGACTATACATTTTTTGGCGTTTAACTTCAGGCCATGGCTCTGGCACCAGCTATCTGTTTCCGTGAGTCCCTTCTGAAGGATATCCGTGTCTGATGCACTTTCCACTATGGCCCAGTTTGCAGTCGTCTGCAAACTTTGTCAGCCAAAGTCCTCCTATGTTGGCCTGTACTTCTGAGAAGTAGATGCCAAACAATAGGGGCCAAGGACCGAGCCCTGTGGGACACCACTTGTGACCGGCTTGGAGTCTGACACAGCGCCAGCAACTCTAACTCTGTGGGTTCTGTCCTTAAGCCAGTTTGCAACCCATCTTGTGACATATGGGTTTACATTTAAGCTGGTAAGTTTTTCTACAATACCCGAGTGGGGTATTGTGTCGAAAGCCTTTGCAAGGTCAAGGTAGGCTGTATGGACTGCCTTTCCCTCATCAATGGCCTTGGTGACTGTTTCGAAGAAGTCGACCAAGTTCAAAAGGCATGATCTTCCCTTGACAAAGCCAAAATGGGTCGGGTCCAATGTCTGCAAGTCCCCTATATCTTTGTTTATGAGCTCCATTATGATCCTCTCCATAGCTTTGCAGACTAGACTTGTTAAGCTTATGGGCCGGTAATTACCAGGGTCCGTAGAGGCGCCGCCTTTGTGGACTAGGACAACAGTTGCCGTCGCCACTCCTTGGGCACGTATCCTGTGGTAAGGCTGAGATTAAACAGCTGCCTTATGTGCAGGTTTAATTCCTCATTTAGCTCGTGTAGCACACAGCCGGGGACACCATCCGGTCCCATTGATGCTGTGTTTTTAGCTTTAGAGAGAGCAGCTTTCACCTGCGCATTTGAGATGTCCGGGAGGCTACACTCGGCTGGGATAGTTATCTCTCCTTTAGGGGAGAGGGGTGAAGTTTGCACTGAACCTGTCTGCCAGTATGTTGGCAATGTCTGTGGGTTCAGTGATTTTGTATCATTTTGGACTAATTCTGAGCATATCTGGGAGTTTCCACCCAGGTTCCTAACACAGCTGAAAAGGCCTTATGATTGTCCTTTGAATCCATGGCAATTTTTCTCTCAAAATTGGCCTTAGTTGATTTTATGAGTGCTCATATTTTTTACTAATAATGATCAGGGTGACTTCCCTTTTATGGATTTTGTTCTATCATGTAATAGCTTTCTCCTCTTATTGTAAAGTTTGTTAATGGCTGGGGTCCACCAGACTGGACGTTTGCCCTTTGTGGAAAGAGTCTTGGTTTTATTTGGGATTGCCTGTTCCATGCAGTCCTGGAGGTGTTCATAGAAGGCATTTGTAAGGGCTTCCGCAGCTTGGGTTGTGGTTTCCACTGGCTCAGGGGCCTTGAAGGATACCACACCAGTCTTGAGCAGTGTGAAGTTTGCTTTAGAGAAGTTCTTCACTATGGTCTTTTTTGTTTGGGGTGGGGGCAGGATGTGGATTTCCAGTGAGATTAGTTTATGATCAGATCTCACCAATGAGGGATATACTTCCGGTGTGGAGCATTTTGTCCCCATGTTTGTGACAATGAGATCTAGTATATTTTCTCCTCTCGTGAGAACAGTAACTAGCTGTTCCATGGCATTTGAATTTATGAACTCCAGGAACCATTGGGCTAGAAAGTTAGGGCTTGAGTAATGTTCCCAGTCTATATTCGGGTAGTTGAAGTCACCCAATATGATGGTGTTTGGAGATACATTTATACCCTCCAGTGTCTTCAGGAAGGCTGTGTGGGGTTCCTGAGTTTGAGAGGGTGGCCTGTAGCATGCTACAATTTGTAGAGCAGTTTTGCCTATGGTTAGTTGCACCTGGATGGTTTCCGAAGCTTCGTGCGTTGCCACCAACCTGGAGGTGTGGGTATCCTTTATGAATATGGATACACCCCCCTCCTTTTGTGGTGTGGTCCGGGTTTTGGGGCTGGAACGCATGATATGAGGTAAAACCTAATAGTGCCGGGGTGCTCTCAGGAGCCTTGAACCAGGTTTCAGTTACAGCACAGACATCGATGTTCTCCATACTGAGAAGGGCCTCGAGTGCATGCATTTTGAGATTTAGACTTCTGGCATTGAGCAGCATTACCCTCAGTTTCTTCCCATTTTTGTTTTCTAGGGTGGTAGGTTTAGAATTTGAGCCTTCCCTAAAAAAGGCACTATGGGGGTGGCAAGAGCCTTAGCTAATAAAATAACTGAGAAAACTTTCCTCTATAGCATGCAAAGAAAACCATACAATGCAAAATAGTACTACCAAGAAAAAAAGGTTTTCTTTACTTACACTTAACTTTCTCCCCATTCTTTCCCTCCTCAAAGCATTTTTCCGAACAAAAAGTATATGCCCTACTTTATGTCATTAGAGTCCCCCAAAAGTCCAACAAATTCTGAAAGTCCAACATTTCCAGATTTTCTTGTTCTGTCATATTTCACAAATATAATTATTGCACTGTAAACCCATATTAACATACCGGTTTTATTACTATTAATCTCCATCTCCCAAATCTTGTCCCTGCTTCATTTCCAGTATACTCTCAATTATTCTGCTCTTTTGCCACCTTCCTTCTCTCCATTTTCCATTGAAACAGTGAAAAAAGGTTTCATAGGTACAGTACCTCTGTGGTCTTTATTACCAGAAGAATAGGAAGCAGAATCTCCTTCTGTTTCACAGCTCACATTTTGTTGGACAAACTTTTGCATTTCCTCCTTAGCATGTACTTCATCAAAAAATGATTTGGTCTCTCCAGGAAAGAATACCTTGAAGACAGCTGGGTGCAGCAGATTGAGTCTCACACCTGTGTCAAAGCATTCCCTGAAGAGTGGAATGAATTTACTTGTCTTCTGCCTGGTGTACAATAAGTAATCTATCTCCACAAACAATCTTATGTCTTCCACTTTTATTATTTTGTCCTCCTGCCACAATTTTGCCAGAATCAACTCCTTCTGCTAGTAGGATTGCATCTTTACTATTAAAGATATAGGATGCTTTCTCATAGCCAGGTTTGGAGCATACACATGATGTGCCCTTTCAACTAACAACGCCTGCTGTGGAATACCAGTCCAGTTTATTTCTCTTTTCATAAAATTAATGCAGTCTGTTCCTTCCATCTTCTCTGGTATAGCTGAGAATCTCAGGTTTCCCTATGTCCTCTGTCTTCTAATTCTATTATGTTTTGAAACATCTCTTCCTGAGCAGTATCATATTCAGCCAGCCTTTTCTTCATTTCAACCTCTGATTTTTGCAGCTTTACCACCTCATCTGAATATCCGTTTAAAGCTTCTTCCATTCTTTCCAGGTTTTTATTTGTGTTGACATACTCCATCAGTGTTTCATTTGTTTTAACCAGGTCTGTGTGCAGTCATCTTACATCTTCCTGTAGGGTACTGGAAGTCATGTCTGGAGGTTATACTGTTTTTTGCTGAACAATGTAGCACAATTTTCCCCAGTCAGTGTTTCTTCCTCAGATTTTGTAGCCAATTTTTTTTCAGGTGCTCTATATTTCTTTTTTCCTGGCATCCAGACAGTACAATTACTAGCCAGTTATGAAATCCACCCATAAACACAAAAGTCTACCGTCCTTCTCAATTGAGTTTCCGTTTTCACACTGGGAGAGCTAGAATTAAGCTATTACTCAATGTGCAGCCATCTTGGAAGTCCGTACAGAAACTCCTCTTGGGGAAAGAGGAAAAGCAGATCCATCATCAACCTCCATATACACAGGCAGAGGGCAGGAGAGGGTTAAGGCTGACAACATGAATCTAGCATTATGGTTAAATACATAACTTTCATATCCAATGTTGTCTTCACTGTCTGGCTTCAACTTACAGGACAGTTCCCAGCCATGTAAAATCCATGAGAGGACTATAGGAGGATATTCTGCAACACTGTGGGACAAAAAAGTCCTTGGCTTAGGCTGAATATCCAGTTTGTAGTGAGATACAAAGGTGGAAGAGCCCACCCAAGTAGCTGCTGCACACACATCATCTAAGAAAACTCTAGAGAAAAATTCCATAGAAATGGCCATGGCTCTGGTAGAGTAACCATTATGTTTACCATGCAAAATGTTACCTCTCAAGGTATAAGCAAACCAAATAAAGTCTGACAGCCACTTGAATAACAATTTTAGAAACTAGTCTACCCAATCTGGATTTGGAAAAGGAAACTGACTGGATTTTCTAAAAGACTTTTGTCTTGTAAAATCTCAATTGTCTAGGCACATCCAAACAATGCAAGAAGTATTCAACCTTGTTTGAAAAGTTAGGAAAATACAGACAGATGAATAGACCAATTCAAATTATTCTCACTGGCCACAGAAGGGAAAAGAAAAAAAAAATGAAAATGTTATAAACTTAGCATTTAACACATCTGCAATAGCTAAAAAAAATGAGGAGCTAACAAAGGTTACCAAAGGTTGAATACAGGAGCTTGCAAGCTCAGAAACCAATTTAAATCAGTAAAAGGGGCCTCAAAAAGGAGAAGTAAGTTAAAGTTAATGATGTAGACATGACTATACAATCATGCCACTAAAGTAAGAAAGTGACAGGATGCACCTGTGTATCATGCAGCTTTTATTCAAAGTTAGTGGTTAATGACTATTGATCACACAGTTTTCGTGCTAAATTTGAGTATAACTAAGACTTTGTGCTGCTTGGCAAAACTAGTCATCCTAGTTCTCCAACGTTTGTAAGAGAAAAATAAAGGCAAAATTGTTTATTGTACTCTAAGTTGTTTCTGAGATTATCTTCCTGCAAAAGAAAAGGAAAGAAAATGAATTCACTATCTGATGTGTGTTACTGAAACTGATTGACAACAGATTGCGCCGTGACTCGGATAGAGGTATAATCAGAGGGGAGGGTGATGAATAGCAGTATAACATAAAGACTCTGATATATATCCTGCTTTTCTTCATCTTTTGGCTGCAAAACAACTGGAGGCAATACAAAATTATCTTTGTAATTAAGGCATTAAATACAAAAAGTATTTCCAAGGTACCAATATGGAAGAGAATTCCTTGGGGTAAGAGGGTCCTACCTGGTTAAGAATGGAAAAAAATAACACCAAGGAAAATCTAGTTCCAAAGGAAGGAGCATCAGCACATTATATGTTTTCTCACTGTGGTCAAGTTGGATGCAAATATTTAAAAGAATGGAATAAATGTGCCAGTAACAAATCTTGTCTTTTTTTTCTACAGATGGAATGTTTGATAGAAACGGGTTATAATATTTGAAAATAAAACAGACAAAAAAACAATGGAGTGCATACATACAATACTATGAGGAAACTTGTAAGCAAGAAAAATAATCTGGTCTCCGTGGGTTACACCATATTAAAAGACTAACAAATTTAAAGGAAAGTGAGAATCAGGAGAAAAATTCCACCAAGGAACAATCACATTCTAAAACCAAAATTAAATGCATCCCATAACTGAAAAAAATCAGAATCTTCTAAGATGACCATCCTCTCCATGCCTTGCAAAATGCACAAAATGGTCCTACACGTCCGAGCAGCCTGTAGTCCCACAAATAATGACTAGTATGGCTCCCCATCAAAGTGGATCCACAGCCCCTTAAATGGTGGCCAATTGTCTTCTACTGCAGGTGGCGACCCCATTGTCCCCAGAATCAAGTGAAACGTGATCAGACATGGGAGAGGTGAATGGGTATGATCTTTACAGTAAATCAAAAAGTGTGGACCTTAAGGAAGAAGGTGAGTCAGGCATTTATCCCCTTGCACCCTTTTTAAACCATGATGTAGGGATGATCCACTGTCCCTGGACCCCTTCCAAATTACATATGATGCAAAAGGCTTTTCCTAATCCTAGGGAAGAACAACAAAAAATTAAACTTGAATAAGGTACTGTTACTGAGTGTTACAATTCTACCCTTGCACATTTGATACAGCTTCTCAGATTAGTCATGCTCACCAACCTAAAAACAAAATTGCATGCAGAAGTAAATGTCTCTTCAAATGAGGTACAGCAAAATATAAAAAATGCCATAGATAAGGTCTACCCCAAGAAAACTGACTGGGCCAAGATACACACATGTAAACAATGAATGAATTGCCAGGGGACAATGCGTCTAAATTACAAATGTTTTTTGAACGGTTCTCAGGTATTACAAATTCCTCAACCATTGCCCAGCAAGCTTTATGTACTGTCTTCATCCAGGGACTTCTACCAAAAGCAACTGAGAGAAGTCTGTGTGGGGTGGCAAGCAAAGGGTATCACTGAACTCATTCCAGTGGTAGCCCACTGTATGGACTGTCAAGGTAAAGAAAGAAAAAAGATAGAAGATTGTCTTATGACCATACAGATATAGCACTTGCAAAAAAGGAATTGCATGGGCAATGGCAAAAAAGCAAGCTTCCAGAAGGGAGCTATGAGAGGATGAGGGAAGCAGTCAAATGGTGCAACAGGTAACCCAGGTAAGTGCTTCAGATGCAGACTGGAGAGCCACTGGTGAGGGAAGTGACCCACTGGCCCAAGAGGAGGACAGCAGGAATGGCAAGACTGGCAACTCCCTGCTGGGCCATCAAATCCATGGCAGCCACCTGCAGATCCAGCCAGAGCTAGGGAAGCTTCATATTGACTACAATCAGAAAAACTAACAGAAGTCCTAAATCTTATGATGCCAGTAACTCAAAAGTAGTCATTTGTCAAATTAAAGGCCCGATCATGCAGTCTTCCACTTCTAAATGGGGCATTAAGATCGCTAATGAAACCACCTGTGGGGTTGCTCTTTCCGATTACAGGGGAAACAGTAACAGCGGTAGGAATTACAAATACACTTCTCGCGTTCCACGTGTCTCCTGAATTACCTGTTATGTTAGGTTCGTTGTCTGAAAACACTGCCTTCCTGCTTAGCACTGGGAAATCTGCTTGGGAGAGACCTATTACGCAAGCTTGTACGTGTTATCTATTGCAAAGTGGAGGGGAGGTTTCAGCAGGTATCAAAGAATGAAGTAGCCCCAGCTCATGCCCTACTGGACCAAATGGATCCTGATATGTAAGTGGAACTGCAGAAGGTACCAGCTAACCTATGGGCCACTCACAATAATGAAACTGACAGACTGTCGACAGGTAGGCCCACTGAATTAAGGCAGATGCAAGCAAGCTTTTGTCAAGAGTTCCATAGTACATTTTAAAACCTGAAGCAGAGGAAGGCATACACCCAGTAATTGACTCTTTCCTGAAACTGGGCATAATACTTCCCACACAAAGCCACTGTAACACTCCTATCTTACTAGTTAAGAAGCCCAGTAAGGAAGAGTATCAGTTTGTGCAGGACTTACGGGCAGTGAATTTTGTTGCACTGCCCTCCTTTTTAGTGGTTCCAAATCCTGCTACTATCCTGAGTTGCATCCCACTGGATGCTGTGTACTTTTCTGTAATAAACTTATGTTCCACTTTTTTCCATCCCAGCTCATCTGGATAGTCAATACCTGTCTACTTTCAACTACCAAGGGTAAGCAGTATACTTAGGACAAGGCTTCCCCCAAGGTTATATTGAATCACGGTCGGTCTTTTCCCAAATTTTAAAGACAGACCTACAGGATTTAACATTTCTGGAGGGATCAAAACTAATACAATGCACAGATGACTTACTGCTAGCATCAAAAACAAGGGAAGCTTGTAGAGAAGACACAGTCTACTTACCTCACCCAGGGCATAAGGTCTCTAGGGGAAAGTTACAACTATGGTCTCCAGAAGTAAAGTATGTAGGACATTTAATTAAAAAGGGAGAATGAGGCAAACTGCCAAAGAGAGTAGCAGCGGCACCCCAACCAGTAACTCAAAAACAGTTAAGAGCATTTCTAGGTATGGCAGGCTACTGCAGGCAGTGGTTTCCAAATTACACAGAACTGACAAAACCTTTAACTGAGCTTACTAGGTAAAAAACTCCAGAAACTATTCCATGGGTAGAAAAAGAGGCAGCTGCCTTTACATGATTAAATCAAGCTCTTGTAACAGCACCTGCTTTAGGATTACCAAACTATGAAAAGCCTTTATTGTCAAGAAAGAAATTTGCTCAAAGTGTGTTAGTACAAAAAATAGAAAGTACAGACCTATTACCTATTTCAGTACAGCTTTGGATCTAGTGGCATGTGCATTTCCTCCTTGCTTGAGAGCAGTGGCTGCAGCCACCATCTTAAAATAGTTAGCTAAATCTGTGACACTGGGACATGAAATCACAGCAACGGTTCCACATTCTGTGCTAATTATACTCTTAGAAAAAACAGAACACGTCCTCAGCATGGTTAACCAGATAGGAGTTGTCTCTCATTTTGAGCCCCTTGGTGCATGTAATCAGGTGCGCAATGCTAAATCTAGCTTCCTTGCTCCTTACAGAGGAGGAAGGATAGCCACTTGACTGCTTGATGGTGACTAATCATTTGCTAACCCCTAGAAATTACTTAAAGGATGTACCATTACACAATGTAGAACTGGAGCATTGTGTGTACGGAAGCCGTCGCCATGATAATAAAGGGAGTCTTAGAGCTGGACTGGCAATTTGCACCTCAACAGATGTTAGTCTAAAAAGTACAGTTGTGCACACTTACCATAAATGTAGATGTTCGAGTGTATTCATTATTACAGTCATTACATTTAGGTTATCTGCCTGCAGGTAGCCCTCAGCCAGCCTGAATATCAAAGTCTTGGATTCCTGCGTCAGATGCTGTCTCTTCTTCCATGACGTCAGGTCGTCAGGGGTATAAAACATGCAGCCGACACCATTACACAGTTTTTCATGCCCCAGATATCAGGTGCCCCCATAATGGAAAGCAATTATATGTTAGGTTACACCTCCAACAAAAAGCAAATACACGAGAAAGCTGAAATACACTAAACAAGAAGAAAAGTATAGCCAAGAGAAGTCAGAGGGCTGGAGGGAGGGTAACCAGGACTGCAACAGTTAATACACTCGAACATCTACATTTATGGTAAGTGTACACAACTGTGCTATGTTCATGTTTCACTGTTGCAGTCATTACATTTGGGTTGATTCCCAAAGCTAAGGAAGAGAGGAGGAAGTCAGAGAGCATTAGGACCAACTATTAAGCCCTGCAAGACTGCAGTGGCAAAACTAGCTCTGGATTTAGAAAGAATAGGCATGTGGTAATGCTTGGTGAAGGTATGTACAGAGCTCCAGTAGCAGCTTCTAGGATGCCCCTGGTAGGGACAGCTCTGAGAAAGGCTGTAGAGGTAGATGCAGCCCTAGTGGAATGTGATCTTATCCACTGTGGGGTAGGCTTTTCCATGGTGCTTATAGCAGAAATGAATGCAATGGGCTATCCACTTAGAAATGGTTTGCTTTGAAATGGCCTTCCACTCTGCCCCTGCAGCAAAGCCAACTAGCAGCTGTTCAGATTTTCTGAGAGGCTTAGTCCTGTCCAAATAAAATCTAAGTTGTCTGTGCACATCCAAAGAGTGCAGTAATCGTTCTCCTTTGTTTTGTGGATTCGGGGAAAAAGTAGGCAAATAAATGGACTGATTAAGGGCCACACTAGGCACCACCTTGGGCATAAAGGAAGGATTGGTCCTGAGGGACACCCTGTCTGCATGGAAGATGATGAAGGGCTCCACTGCCACGACGGCCTGTAATTCAGACACTCTTCTTGCTGAAGTGATGGCTAGAAGGAAGGCTGTTTTCCAAGAAAGGAATTTCAACTCTGTAGTTGCAGCTAGCTCAAAAGGAGGTAGAGTGAGCTTTTCCAATATAAAGCTAAGGTCCCAGGCTGGAGTAGGGGCTCTCCTGGGTGGGGGGTGAGAGAATAGGGTTGGTTCAGTATTATAATGTGCTGAAATGGCAGAGGCATGAATTTTAATTGACGAGAAGGAGGCACCCTTGTGGAGCATCTCTGTTAAGTACTGAAGAATATGTGGTAAGCTGGGCACCGTTGTGCCCATCCTCTGAGTCTGGCTCCAGGAACAGTATCTTTTCCACTTTTCAGCACAGGATTTTCTAGTACTAGGCCTCCTTGCTTCCAGAATGACATCTACCACCTGCTTATGGAGAGATGCTATTGGAGAGCTCAAGGAATTAGCCAGGCTACAAGGTTCAGGGTTTGAAGCTGAGGGTGCAGAATCTGGCCCTCCTGCTGGGACAGCAGGGAAGGGGTCTGAGGCAGGTGCCATGGTTCCAGCAGTGACATACTGTGCAAGAGGGGGTATCAGTGTTGGTGTGGCCAGTCTGGTGCAATCAGTATTGTCCTTGGTTTGTCCTGTTTGATCTTTAGCAGAACTTTCGAGAGGAGAGGCAGAGGGGGAAAGGCATAAACTGAGAGACTTTCCCAGGTGAAAGTCAGGGCATCCACTTTCCAATCTTGACTGTGTGAAGTACTTGTGCAGAATTTGTCCAACTGGTAGCTCTGAGGGGAGGAAAACAGGTCTATCTCTAGATTCCCCTATTTGTTTCTCAGAAGGCTGAATATCTTTGGTTCCAGTTTCCACTCGTGTGGGTCCATGAGATTTCTGCTTAGGTCATCTAACAGTGAATTTAGCTTGCCTGGCAGGAAGTGAGCTTGTAGGTGCAATTGGTACCTCAAGGCTGTGTTCCACGGAGCCATGGCTAGTCTGCAGAGAGGGTACAAATGGGTTCGCCCTGGCTGTTTATTTAACACATAACAGTGGTGTTGTCTGTCTTTACCAATAATTGTCCTGGAAGAATGTGGTCCTTGAAGGCTGTCAGGGAATTCTCTACAGCTAACATTTCTTTTTTATTGATATGCAGGTGCATCTGACGCGGGTTCCATTTGCCCTGAATGCACTGCCCTGCCAAGTGAGCCCCCCATGCATAGTCTGATGAGTCTGTTGTTAGGGTTTGGGCGGCAGGGGGTAGAGTGAATGGGGGCCCCTTGTTGTGGTAGCAGGCCTCTGCCCACCAAAGGAACTCCTTCTTTATACAAGGAATGATAGGAATCATTGACTCCAGGTCTTGAGAATGTTGACACTATAGGCTTTTTAGATACCATTTATAGTTTCCTCATATGCAGTCTTGCATATGGAATTAGTAAAATGTAAGAGGCCATGAAATCCAGGGCTTGCAGGATTTTCCTAGCAGATAGATGGGTCTTTATGGCCAGTAGTTTGAAGTAGGCTGTCAAATAAACTTGTTTCTCTGGCGGGAGGGTAAGCTATCTGGGAAGTTGTGTTCAAGCTTACTCCCAGGAATACAATGAGTTGGCAGGGTACTAGATGAGATTTATTTTCGTTTATGATGTACCCCAGTGAGGTAAGAAGTTTCTTTACAAATGCCAGATGTTTTAGTAGCATTCCTGGCTTTCTGCCTGAATTAGACAATCTTCCAGGTATGGGTATATTTGAATATTTTTTTGCCTGCAAAATGCAATGACTGGAACTAGGCACTTTGCGAATACCCTGGGCGCAGTAGATAAGCCAAAGGGAAGTGCTGAGAACTGATGGTGCATGGAGCTTGCTCTGAAGCGTAGTTATTTCCTGCAAGATTCACTTATTGGAATGTGCAGGTAAGCTTCCTTTAAGACTAAGGTTGCCAACCAGGCATCTTTGCCTAGCATAGGAAGCAGCTGTTGAAGTGTTAGCATTCTGAATTTTGGGATTACCAAAAAGGTGTTTAAAATGGAGAGATCCAGGACAGGACGCCAGGAGTGGTCTTCTCTGGGTACCAGGAAAAGTCTTGAGTAAAAACCTTGTTCCCTTTCTTCTACTGGGACAGGCTGAATAGCCCTGACACTTAGAAGAGAGAGAACCTGCTGTTGAGCCTCTGCCCACTGATTTGGGGGTAAGGTCTGGCCAACCGTTTGGGATTGGTAAGGTGTGGAAGTGGAATCTGTATCCTTGGAAAACTATATTTAAAACCAATTTGTCCTGGGTAATGAGTACCCAGTTTTTTGCATACAGGGTGATCTTTCCCCATAAGGGAGCAGGCAGTTGAGCAGGGCTTGGAAGGTTTAAGGTTAAGTCATTGTGACATTCTTCCCAGGGGGTGTCTTACTACTTCCAGCTTTGGAAGTGGGAGCCCCCCACTGCTTAGGCCTGTGAGTGCCTTGAGACTGTAGCCTAGGTGGTCTGCTGTTCATGGGTTTGGACTGAGAAGGCCTGGAAGAGACTGGAAAGGACCAATTCTTAGAAGGCCAATGCCTACTAAATCTGGGAGGCTGCACTTGCAGGAAATCTTTAACAGTTTGCATAGATTTAGCTTTTTTTCCATCTTTTTAAGGACTTCTGCTTTGTTGCGGTCTTAGTTTAAGGGAGCATCCAGTAATTTAGCTTTAACATGATATGGCAAATTTTGCTCTTTAAGCTAAGCATGCCTTCTAAGTACAGACCCAGTGACAGCAGCCCTGCAAGATGCTTCTAAAGAGTCAAAACCACATTGCAAAGTATGTTTACCAACTTGTTCAGCAGAATGCATTAAATCCTGTAATTCTTTATTTTCAGCACAGTCAGGAATCAACATTTTCTGTTTAAGTAGTCCCATAATATGTTGCTGATACTTTAACATATGAAACTGGCAGTTTAAGACCCTAATGGCCAAAGTAACAGAAGTGTAGAACTTCTTACCCAATCTGTCCAAGGCCCTGGAATCTTCATCAGAGGGGGTAGGGTTTTTGGCAGTAGTTGCCTTAATGCCTTTAGGTCCTTGGGAAATTGTCTCTGGGTCAGCAGTAGGATTCTTGAAGAGGAACTTGTGAGAGTCAGGTACTCTGCAATACCGGTCAGGTTTCCTGGGAGCTGGAGGTAAAGTGTCTGGGGCCAGGCTAGATTCCAAGAAGGCATCATCTACAATGTCCAGGACAGGAGGGATAGCTAAAAGCCTGTGTTGAGGGAGGAGTAAGAATTCCCTAAGCCTCTTTTTGGAGTCAGAGTAATCCTGGCTTTCCCAGCAGAAATGTTCCCTAAGTGTGCAAGGTTTCACCAAAAGAAAAATCTTCTGGGGGGGAACCAGAGGGAATGGAATCTTCCGCATCAGAATCCTCATAAGTAGACAAGGGCAAATCTTGGTAATCAAAGAAACAAATTTCAGAATCCTGATCAGAAGAATCAGAAGGAAAATCAATTCTAGGTCTCTTAGAGGGTGAAGGCTGGCTTCCCCTAATTAAAGTAATAAGGTCTTCAGCAATTCAAATCATTTGTTTTTTAGGCATATGGGTCTGACCATGCAGTTTGGATGCCGGTTTTCTAGGCATGGGTCAAGTTTTAGGCCTTGAAGAAGAAGATGGCGTTGGTTTGAAATGCAAGTCAGTAGGCCTGAATACAACATCAGAAGCCGATGCCTGCACAGCGGCTCCAGACCCATCCAAGGTAGAGACATCCACAGGTTCCATAGTCGAAGAAGCATCTCGCGGCATACCGGACTCCGAATGGGTCTCAGTTGAGGCCTGCAAATCTGAAGTAGCGTGTATCAGGGTCTGTGAAAGCACCTCACTGAGTACCGGCGAACTGGTGACTAACTTAACGGAAGCCTCGTCGGCAGCTTTGGACCTATGCAGCCTGTCTCTGTCTTTATATTTATGTTTTTTCAGAATGTCAGTAGTCGGATGGCTTACCGAAGCCATTTCTGGACAGTTAAATAGAGTACCAAAATAATTTGCTGCAAAAATAAACAGACGACGAATAGTTTGGGGGTTGAATAAGGCACAAAACTGACCGCGAGGGATGTCGTGATCTGGGCCTAAGCAAGGAGTGCAGTACGAATGAAAATCTTTATCAGGTATTTGCTTTTCACAGGTAATAAAATTGTCAACTTTTACTGACATCGGTTAAGAGCAAGAAAAAGGATCCCCAACGGGGTACTTAGCTTTTTTGAAGACTTTGGTTCTGAAACTCGAAAACGAAAATTTCAGGAGTCGGACGACCGGCACTTGCGAACTGCTTCTGCTTCGGGCACCACGCGACAAGAAAGACTGATGCAATAGCATCGGCTGCATGTTTTATACCCTTGATGACCTGACGTCATGGAAGAAGAGACAGCATCCGACGCAGGAATCCAAGACTTTGATATTCAGGCCAGCTGAGGGCTACCTGCAGGCAGATAACCCAAATGTAATGACTGCAACAGTGAAACACGAAGAACATCATGGGTTGGAAGGAGACTCATCAGCACAAATAGAATTAGTAGCATTAACTAAAGCCTGCAAGATGACAAAACATAAGTTAATATTTATATTGATTCTTGATATGTTTATGGGGTTTGCTCATGATTTTGGCCAGTTGTGGAAGCAGAGGATTTATAACATCTATAGGCATTCCTATATAAAATGCTTACTATGCTGATGAATCTCCTGAAAGCCTTGCTGTTGCCTAAAGAAACTGCAGTAATCAAATTTCAGGCAAATGAAGCAAACAGTACAAATACTGTGAAGGGTAATCTGGCTGATTCAGCTGCTAAACATGCAGCCCTTAGAATGGAACATTTACATGCATGTCAACCTGTATAGGAAAAACTTTTCTGATTCTGAACTAGTGAAAAATTATGAAAAGAAAGCACCAACGAGGTGAGAAGTAATGATGGGAAAAAGCAGGATGCTTCTGCTGACCAGATGGACTGCGGGTATCATCAGATGGGAGACTGGTAGCCCCCTTAGAATTTCTCCCATTCCTGGTAAAGATCTATCACCAAGCAGGCCATGTGGGTAAAACTCTATGATAAAGTTAAACAGAGACTGGTATGTCCCCTTCTATCCTCTTGAGTGCTTCACTATAGTAATAAATGTGCTGTCTGCCTGGAAAATAATGTGAACAGGCCAGAGAACAGTCTGCCTTCAGCTCACCCAGTTCCTTGGGGGCCTTTTGTAAATGTTCAAGTGGACTACATTCAGTTACCCAAATTTCAGAGATATGAATATGCACTGGTTATTGTCCGCATGTTTTCTTGTTGAAAGCAGATGCTATAACACTGGTAAAGTTACTACATGATTTTATTCTTAGATTTGGGATACTACATGTGGTCAATTCAAACCATGTTACACATTTTACAGGACAGACTGTTAAGGAATTGTGTACACTGTTTGGAATTAAGCTGCAGTTGCACTGCCCACTACCACCACCCTCAATTATCATATTTCGTTGATAGATCAAACAGAACCATGAAAAACAGACTGGCTAAAGTGTGTCATGAAACTGGACTTAAATGGCCAAATATCTTATCTTTAGTATAAGGTCTATGAGTAGTAGTGCTAACTCCACCAGAAAGCTCTGGCAAAATGAGATTCCTATGGGGGTCATCCCATGAGGATGTCTGCTAGACCCCTCATTTTGCCCAAATCAAACAGCATGTTAGTGGTTAAGCAAAGAGGCCATTTTGTCTTTCTGTTCAAAACTTGTTTCTCTGTTAACTACTTATTTGCAGGTTAGACAGGCCCTGCGGACTCCTGTTTCTGTTCAGTATCATGAGTTCCAACAAGGAGACTGGGTATGTGAAATAGTTTCAGTGTAAGAACAGTCTCCAGGGCGGGTGGAAGGGACTGTATTTGGTGTTGCTGACTTCCCAGACTGCAGTAATCTGTGTGGGACTGCCTGCATGGGTACACACCTCCCACTGTCACAAAACGTGTCAGATAACCAACCTGGAAGGTGCAGCATAAGGAGAACCAGTCAAGGGGGAGGAGAAGAAAGCTACTACATGGCAGAACAGATCAAACCAAGAGGTGTAAAATCCTGTTCCAGTGTTTCCTGATGGCTGTTTTTGCATCAAACTCCCTGTCCACATGAGAAAACCTGGCAGAAACCATTCCAATTATGAAGATGATGCCTCTGTCAACTGACAACCTAAACTGAACATTTTTTCTGATGTCCTAAAGTCATATGCTGTGGAAATGGAAATTAACAACTGTTGGGTATGTGGGCACATACCTGATGCCTGTGGAAATGGAATATCCTTAATGCCAGTACCCCTTGAACTGGATGAAATCCTAAACTTTAAAGAGGATGACTGGAAAGAAAGGAGATTCTTAAAGGGTCAAGAAGAACCTATGCTTCAATTAAAGGGCTATCATATGACGGCACCTTTATGTAGTGGGAGACATTAGCAACAGCAGCTGCTGTGGCTACATTATGGTGGGACAAAGTCAATGCAATCTCACTACAGGGACTCCAACTGCTATGGACAGTTGTTGTACCCAAACCAGACTTGCCTAGCAATGACAAGTGCAATCATGACTCTGCTGTTCAAAGTTATTTACTTGAATGACACCAAAATAATACCTACCAGACAGGGTGTCTACTTTGTCTGGAACAAGGGCTGTAAATGGTTACCTCGTAACTGGAGGGGTTTGTGCTACCTTGTCTCTCTCTCATTCCTGCTATTAGACATCTAATGGCACTCTCACAAGGAAAACTTTGAAATGTAAAAAGAGACGCATTAAGCCTACTTTGAAACCAATAGGAAGGGTGGATGTTTCCTGGCTTTACCATCATGATTTAGAAAACTGCTTTTAAGGGACTGTCTCATATGGAACTCAGTGATGGTATCATCTCTGGAGCTGGTATTTTTCTACAATATGTAGCCCCAAAGGTCATCTGAGAACTGCGAAAGCTGTCCAAAATTCTAGAGGTTATTAAGCAACACCATTTTTGAGTGTGTTAATTTAATAAAAATTGAAACAAATGTTTTAAGAAAAAGAAGTTATGTACCTACCATAATGTTCCATGTTAGTTGTCTTTCATCTTGTATTCCTTCTTGCTGTTTGGGTTCGGAGCTGATCCTCGGCTCCGACTCGGGCTACTTCTATAGCTCGAGAGCTATTTACTGGCTCGAGGCTAACCCTTATCCCAGAATGCCCAGCATCAGCTACCCAGATCTCGTTTGTGATAGCGCACACTAGACATATAAAGTAACCTGAAACTGATTTACCAAAATAACAGATCAGAGTAAACTGTCATAAAATTACCTGGCATGTGAACCAAGAAAAAGGAAATCAGCCAGTGAAACCATAGTGAACTCCTCTCAATCCTCCAGGAGAGGGGACGCACGAAGGAAGGCGAGATGGACAACTAACATGGAACATTATGGTACGTACATAACTTCTTTATGTTAAGTTGTCCCATCTCACCTTCATTCTTGCTGTTTGGGACAGCATCCCTAGCACCTAAAGACCCCGAGTGGCTCATTGGAACAGACTCATCAGAACAGCGGAACCAAAGGAAGCCCTGCTCCAGGAGACCACATCCACTTTGAAATGAGAGATAAAGGTATGAGGGTTTGCCCAAGTGGCAGCTGCACAAATTGAGTCTATGGGCAATTTAGACTATAAGGCTACAGACGTGGCTAATGCTCTAGTAGAATAACCTTTCGTTTTTTGCTGGTAGATGTTTATGCCTTAACTGATAAATAAAGGCAATGGTGTCAGATAACCATTTGGATAAGGTCACCTTAGAAACTGGAAGGCCTTGCTTATTGTGAGCATAAGAGAGAAATAATTGGTCTGACTTTCTTAGCTCTTTGGTCCTATGGAGGTAAAAATGTAATTGTCTGTGCACATCCAGTTGGTGAGGACCGTATTCTGCACTGTTGCTATAATTGGGAAAGAAGACGGGGAGATCGATGGATTGATTTAAATTGTTTTCTGAACAGACTTTTGGTATGAAAGATGGGCTGGTTCTAAGAGAAACTCTATCTTTGTGAAACACCATATATGGAGGACGAACAAAGAGTGCTTGGAGTTCTGAAACACATCTAGCTGAGGTAATAGCAACCAGAAAAAGTGTTTTCCAAGAAAGAAATTTTAAGGGACATGAAGCTGCTGGTTCAAAGGGAGGCAGAATCAAAGAAGTCAAAATTAAATTGAGATCCCAAGGAGGAGGTGGATCCCTCACTGGGGGTCTAAGAAGAGATGTTCCTCTCATGAAGGCTTTGCAGAGCTTATGAGACATTATGCTAGAATTAAGAATTCCAATATGAAAATTAGATATGGCTGCCAGTTGTACCCTGATGGTAGCAGCAGCCGCACCCGACTGAAAAAGCTCTGCTAGAAATTCTAGAATATGATGGACCGGGGCTGAAAAGGGGTATACATTTCTAGATTCTGCCCAATAAGAAAATCTTTTCCATTTGCTAACATAAGTCTTTCTCGTAGTTGACTTATGGGAGGATACAATAATATCGCCAACTGCTGGGGAGATACTTGGAAGCCTGGCTAAGGTAGGAAGTGGAGAAACCAAGCTGTGAGCTTGAGTCTGAAGGGAATGGTGTAACCCACCTGACTGATGAATCAACAAGATCTGGCACTGGGTCCAGAACCCAAGGCTGGTCTAGAAGGTGAAGGTGCAGGAACGGAAACCATATCAGTCGAGGCCAATGGGGGCAATGAGGATCATTTTTCAACCCAATGATTTTGCTTTCTGCATGAGTCTTGGGAAAAGGGGGAAATGCATAAAGGAGTCCCTGAGGCCAATTGTGGACTAGAGCGCCCCTGGGAGTTTGACCTGGAGGAGGAAGCAGGGAGAAGTAGCTGCTGCATTTGTTGTTGAGGGGGGTGGCAAATAGATCGCAGCAAGGCTGGCCCCATTTGCGGAAGATAAGGTCCGCAGCTTCCTGATTCAGAGACCACTCGTGAGGCATAAGGATAGCCCTGCTGAGCCTGTTCGCTATTACGTTGGATTTCCCAGGGATGTGCATTGCTGTCTAGACAATGTTGGGAGGAAATTGCCCATTGCCATAGCCTGAGGGCTTCTTGACACAAGGGCTAGGACCTGGTCCCCCCCTGCTTTTTGATGTACCACACAACTGACAAGTTGTCTGTTTGGATCGCAATAGTCCCGGAAGGAATAGAGTCTTTTAGAGCTTGCAACGAGGATTGCTATGCAGATGGTACTTGTGAGGTTGCCACAAGCCTTGGGCTGTCCTGCCTAGATAATGCCACCCCCCCCCACCCTATCAGGGTGGCGTCCGTGGTCACTGTGGCTACCCGGAGGGGGTTGAATGAAAGGTCTGCCCTGAGTCACCAGTGGGGAGACCATCCACCAAGAGAGGTGTCTTTTGTATGTTTCTGTAATCAGGATCATGTGAGACATGGGGAGTTCCTGGAAGTACCACTGCGTGAAGAGAAGTCACTGAAGGACTCTCATGTGGTAATGCGCTAATGGTACAAGAATGGCAGCTGCCATGGAGCCTAGAACTTGCAGAACATATCTGACTTGGACCTTTCTGCTCTGCATTAGAAATGACACTTGTTGGCAAACAGAGAAAACTCTTTCCTGAGGTAACCTTGCAAACATCTGTTTTGTGTTTAATTCTGCTCCTATATATGCAACAGATTGACAGGGCAACAAGGCAGATTTTTCAAAATTTACTGCAATGCCTAGTTGGGTGCAGGTTGATATTGTATAATCCCATGCCTCTAAGAGTTGATGCCTGGTGGTAGCAGTTAGGAGCCAGTCGTCTAGATAGGGAAACACCTGGAATCCTTGACGTCTTAGGTGAGCTGTGACTACTGCCATACATTTGCTGAACACCCGGGGGGCTGTGGTGAGACCAAAGGGCAGAACTCTGAACTGATAATGACTGGCCCCTACCCGGAAGTGAAGAAATCTCCTGGAGCATCTGTCCATTTTGATATGGTAGTATGCATCCTGAAGATCTATGGAGCACATCCAGTTGTCCTGACCCAGAAAGGGGAGAATGGACTGCAGTGTTACCATCCGGAACTTTTCTTTTTGATCAGATTTGTTCAATCTGCTGAGATCCAGTATTGGTCTCCAGTCCCCTGTCTTTTTTGGTACTAAAAAGAATCTTGAGTAAGTTCCGGATCCTAGTTGGTCTGCGGGGACTTCCTGAATGGCTCTTTTTTCTAGAAATTTTGAAACTTGAATAACTGCTTGATCCCTTAGACTGGGTGAGACATCTGGGATGGACTTTTTTGACTTTAGAGGGAGTTGATGAAAGGGGATTTTGTAACCTCTGGATATGATAGACAGTTCCCATTTGTCTCTTGTTATATTTTGCCAGGCTTTTGGGTATAGGGAAAGTCTTCCCTCGACTGCCTCCAGAGGTGAGCAGTCGGGCAACCCGTCAGGGATGCTGGAAGGGTTTGGCAGAGAAAGTTTCTCTGTCACCCTGATTTTGCGGTCCCCCTCTGCCACGAGGGCGGCATCTGCCATTGTTGTTGTTGTTTCCCCCTCTGCCCCTGGGGGAAGAATCACCATGTGTGTCAGGCAAGTGTCCCTGGGACTTCCGAAACCACATCTTTTCACCCTTCTGACCTTTGGGATAAGGTCTGTTAGGCGTGGAAAAACAGACTCCCACGGCAGAGAGAGTCTTGCCTTCCTGTTCGCACCTGGTAAGCGTGTCTTTCACCTAAGGTCAAAAAGCGAGGAGCCATAAAAGGGAGTATTTGTGAAGGACGCCCAAAATGTTTCCGCAAATTGACACAGCTGCAGCCAAGCATGTCTCCTGAGAGCCACTCCTCTACCTGCGGCTCTGCTCACTCCATCAGCTGCACAGGAAATCAGCCTCATGGAGGAGTTGACTATAGAATTAAGAGTTGCAAGCTGGGAAGCTATTTTGGCTGATGCTCCCTCAGCTGTAGGATCTTTTAGGAGATCCCTTTGAAGTTGTGTAAAATGAGACAGATAATTCAGGGACCTCATTGAGAAGGTCGCTGAGGAAAACATTCTCTTCCCATATCTGTCCATCGTCCTAGACTCTTTGTTTGGTGGATGGAAAGACGAAGACGTTTCTGCTAACGCTTTCTTGGTGGCTGCTGCTACCACCATGGCACCAACTGGCACACCTTTAGAGAGAAATTGTTTGTCCTAGGGGGCTGTTATGAACTTATTTGGTCTCCTCGGAGAAGGTTCCACAAAATCCGGAGCTGACCAAGCCTTTCAAGCCACTACAGACATGAGTGGATCGAAGGGTGGAGACATCCAGGAAGTGGAGGGTCAGGCACCGAATGCCTCCGGGTATACAGACTCACCCTCGGTAGGGGCTAGGGAAGACCAGCCACCCCTCTGCCTAAGCATTTCAAGGATGTCCAAAAAGGAAACATCTTCAGAGGGGGACCTGAGGGACCCTTTTGATTCCTCCAGGCCTGTATCTGAGGTGACAGACTCAGGGGAGTCTAGGTGCTACCTCTTGTGCTTTGTCTTCCAAGGTGGCTCCTCTGAGTGATCAGGGGAGGCTCGGAAGAAGAGGGGTCACCCAATGGGGTGTCCTGGGGCATAGGTTCCCTACGTTTCTGGGCCGGAGTAGCAGAGGTTGGCACAGGCACCACAAGAGGAGTAGCAGAGGTTGGCACAGGCACCACAAGAGAAGGAGCCGATGGGGCTGATAGTAGGGCTGCTTCAGGGGACAGCACACTCCGCATGACCTTGAAGGCGTCACGATCCCGAGGCAAAGAAAGCTTCGGCTCCGAAGAGCCTGGAGTCCTTCTCCGCGTCGAGGGTGACGGCTCCTAGGCCGATGTGGGAGCCGAGCTCATCTGCACCGAAGCTCCGAGAGGGAGAGCATGGTTGGACAAGGGACCAATGCCACTTCCCCCCTCGGAGCAGAGAGCACTTTGGCGCCCAGATCCCTCGATGGACGGAACAATCGAGGTGATCGAAGCCAATGTTTGAACCGAAGAGGAAGTGATCGGTGTGGTCAGTTCTATCAGCGCGTCCATGGTCTCCAGCTCCGAACTAAGTGTAGGAGGAGGATGGAGCCGCAACCTGCTGAGGTGGGCTGGAAAGTAATTTTGCAAGGACCTGTGATTTAAGCAACCTGCTGACTACTCTCTCCACCTCTTGATCCGTTAACCTGGAGGATCGAGAGGAGTGGGATGAAGAGCGATGACTGCGTTCACTTCCTAATAAGGGTGGCTGTGGCACCGAGCAGATCAGCTCCAATGAAGGAGACCTTGTTCACTTGTGGCTCTGAGACGGCTCCGAGGTGGCAGTTGGAGCTGAGGAAGGAGATAACTTGTCGATGCTAGTAGGCACCGGCAAATTTGGTTCTTCAAGTCCAGGAGTCGGTTCCGAGGATGGAGCCGATGGCTTGACAGACTTAGAGGATTTTACTGGCTGAGAACCTTTAACTGGGGAATCCTATGGTTTCAATAATCCTCGAAGGATTAATTTATTTTTGCACTCCTGCAGGACCCTTGGACTAAATATGCATGACAGATAGAGCAGGAGTCCTGCAGGTGCACAGCACCTAAACAATAAACACAGCTTGTGTGCCCATCTGTCAGAGACATTTTCTGACAGCATGAGTCACACTCTTTGAAGCCAGAAACTTTGGCCTCTTTAGACATGTTACACTACTATACTAAAAAACAAATTTTTTTTTTTTTTTTTTTTTACAGTTAAGGAACAGAAAGGAGAGCCTCTAATTTAAATGGCTGTCCTAAAGGGGGGGGGACTCTCTAATTTAAACGGGTTCAGGGGAAACAGAAGGCCTGCAAGATATGGAGCGAAGGCCAACAAAGCTACAACACACACACAAGAAAGGCGATAAGGGATAAAGAACTATATCTAGACAAAAACTTGACAAATTTTAAGAATAAACAATTATAATCACAGAAAAAACTATACTAAGCCTGAGCCAGTAACGAAGCAACCTCGCAGCTGAAGCGGCAAACGAGATCTGGGGAGCTGACACTGGGTATTCTGGGATAAGGGTTAGCCTCGAGCTAGTAAATAGCTCTCGAGCTATAGAAGTAGGCCGAGTCACAGCCGTGGATCGGCTCCGAACCCAAACAGCAAGAACGAAGGCGAGATGGGACAACTTAACATCAGTAGTTCTTAAGAACCATGCAGCCTCTGACTTTATCCTAGCCTTTAAAAAGAGTACTTGTGCCCTGGTGGAAGCAGTGTGTTGTTTTATTCCGGACACTGAACATGTTATCAACGACCATTTTGGAAATGATCCAAAAGGTCACTGAATGGTCTCATACTAAGGTGTTAGACAGTCTGCAGTGGGGGCCTGGCTAACCAATCTCTTTTAAGGATGGGTAGGAAGTATTAAGTTTGTGACATCAATCCCTTTTCAGGATGGGTAGGAAGTATTAAGTTTGTGATACTAATAATTGTCATAATTTATTTACTATGCTCATTTCTTGTTTAAAGATTTTAATAGCAAAATGCATAAATCAAAAATCTATTTCATATATTATGAATTTAATGCCTAGTCAAGATAAGCAACTTGAGCAAGAATTTAAAATGATGTGTAACAGCTACAACATGTGATGTTTTGAAGGCATAAAAGGGGGGAACTAAAAGGGAAAGAAAACAAATTGAATATGTTATATGCTCAGCATTTAACACATCTGCAATAGCCAACTACAATGAGAAACTAATAAAGGTTAGCAAAGGTTGAACACAAGGGGCTTGTAAAAGCTCAGAAACTAGTTTAAACCAGTAAAAGGGACCTCAAAAAGTAGTAGTATATTGAAGACAGTGATGTAGACATGACTGTACAATCATGCTCCTACAGTAAGAAAATGATAGGATGCACCTGTGTATCATGAAGCTTTTTTTCAAAGTTATTGGTTAACAACTAAAGATCATGCAACTTTCATGCTAAATTTGTATATAAATAAGAGTGCTTTGTGTTCCTTGGCAGAAATAGTCATCATAGTTCTCAAACATATGCTGCATGTGAGAGAAAAATAAAGGCAAAATTGTGTATCATGCCCTAAGTTGTTTCAGACATCCTTTTCCTGCAGAAAGTAAGAAATATTAATTCACTGTGTGTTACTAAATCAATTCATAACACCAGCTTAGGAAGAAAAGAAGTCTGCATGCAAAGGGAAACCCGATGTTTCTGGAACACCAGGTATGGAGGCATAGTAGACAGAACTTGTAGCTCAGATACTCTCATGGCCAAGGCAACAGTCACCAGGAACAAAGTCTTCCAAGAGAAAAACTTTAGATCCGAAGAATGTAGAAGGCTCAAAAGGAGGTCATGCAAGGACTTGCAACATGAAGGGTAAAATCACACAGAGGGACAGGGTCCCAAATGGGAGGGTGCAAAAGAAATGTACTATAGAAAAACACTTTGGACATTTTCAGTGCAATCAGGGTAACATTATCCCTGCCAACATAACTAGATATGTCTGCCAATTACACCTTAATCATTAAAAAATTAGAGACTGCTTTAAAAAAAAAAAAAATCAGCTAGAAAATCTAAAACCATCTCTAACAGAGAAGGATCAAACTCCAGATAATCCGCCCAAACTGCAAAGTGCTTCCATTTACTTGCATACACTTCCCTGGTTGACGTCTGGGAAGAGGACAAAATATGCACAACACTGTCTGACAGCTTGGAATTTTTGGCCATCAAGGGAACCAGAGAAAACATGCAATTAACTTGAGGGACTGAAGGCAGGGTGGATCTAGAAATAATAAGAAATGAGATCTGGAATGGGATCTAGAACCTATACTGGGTATCTGAGAAGAGGCTAAAGAAAGGGAACCATACCTAAAGGCCAAAAGTGTCAATGAGGATTACTGTCACTCTGCAATGGTCTGCCTTCTGAAGAAACTTGATTATCAGGGGAATTAGAGGATAAGTGTATAGGAGACCTGGGGGTCAAGCATACAGAAGAACATCTGTGGGTGATTGCCCTGAGGAGGAACTAAGGCTTAACAGCTGCTGCATTTGGTGTTGGAGGGAGAAGCAAATGGATCACAACAGTAATTGCCTCAGGGCTTAAAAATTTCAGCTACTAGCCTCGGATTCAAACACCACTCATGAGGAAGAATATTCCTGCCGAGACCCCCCCCCAAGGATGTATACTGTAACCAGAAACCATTGAGCTGAGCTCACCCCACTGCCAAACTCTCATGGCCTCTCAACATAAGAATGTGTTCCTCCCTAAATGGTCAAATACCAGACAACAGACATATTGTCCATCTGGATAAAAATCACACTGCTGTGGGGCATATTCTGGAAGGTCTGCAACACAAGGACAGCCCTCATCTTCAGAACACTGGCCTCCATGGCAGACCAGGACTCGAACTGTCCACCAATCAAAATACTCCCACCTGGAAAGGGAGGCATCCATGGTGACAGTGACTGATGGATGGGGAAGAATAAACGGCCTCTCACTAGTCACTAAAAGTGACTAACCACCACTGAATCCAATAGCGACAAACCTTGGTTAACCTTATTGCACTGTGAGCGTCCATTGGAAAGCCCTCATGTGATACCTCACTAAGGGGACCAACGCAATGGAAGCTGCCATGTGGCCCAAAAGTAAGAGCATACGCGGGCGTCTTGTGTAAGCAAGCAAGGATTTGGGAAATGATATCCAAGTGGCAGCCTACGAATTCCAGTGTTTGGACAGGGTGTAAACTTGACTTCTGATAACTGGTAGTTATCCCCAAATGACCACAAAACTGGAGTAAGGTATCCAGGGATGTGATCACATTGTTGGGACAGTGAGGAGATAATAGTCCAGGTAAGAAAAGACCTGAAACCTCCACAGCTGGTGCCATGCTGCGACCACTGCCATGCACTTGGTGAACTCACAGAGGTCGGAGTTGAGACGGAATGGCAGGGCTCTGTGTTGATTAATGGCTCCCAGCCAGACGTGCAGGAACCTCCTGGATGTCTCTCTATCTTGACATGATGGTAGGCATCCATGAGGTCTATCGAGCACATTCAACTGTCCTTCCTCAGTAGAGGTAAAAAGGATTGCACAGTGACCATCCAGAATTTGGTCCGTTTTACAAGGGGATTCAATTTGCTCAAATTCAAACCTGGCTTGAGATCCTTGTTCTTTTTTGGCATGAAAAAGAATGTTGAGAAGACCACATATCTAGATCCTTGCTGATCTGGCAGGCCCTCTTGGATGACCCGATTTGCCAGACGTTTCTACATCTCTACCACTGCCTGCTGTCTCTGACTGGGGTGGAATGCCTGTGAGAGGTTTGCAACTGAAAATTGTTAACTCTAAAAATTGAATGGTAAAGCCACTCAAAACCCATGTGTCTGAGAGGATGGCCTCCCAAGCTTCTAGGTGAACAGTCAATCGACCCCTACCTGCCTCCAAAGTGGGAAATTTGGGCAACCCCTCAGCATCACTGGAAGGGCCCTTCGGAGAAAGCACCACAAAAGCTCTGGGTTCTGCAGATCTCCTCTGTCCCTAGGGTGCTGTACATTGAGGAGATACTTGGAAGGCGCATCCTGGAAAGACTCCTGCGATTTCCTAAATGATATGCATTTACCCCCCCCCCTTCTGATTCCGTGAAAAAATTCGCTAAGGGGTAGCAAAACATATTATGATGGCAGGCAGCTTCTTTCAGTCTTGCTTGCTCCTTATAAGAGTGTCTTTAATCTTCGGCCCAAATAAAGAGGAGACATTGAATAGGGTGTTAATTAAGGACATCTTGAAGCAATCTTCAAAACTGCACAACCACATCCGAGAGTGGAGATGCACAGCAATGCCGGTGTCAGTTGTTTGGGATGCTCCAGCCATTGCATTAAAGATTAACCTCATGGAGACATTGACAATAGACTAGAAAATGGACAACTGAACCTTCAGAGTCCTCTGAACCTTTCTTAATATTCCTAGACATTAGCAGAAACTAGATTGCGCTCAAGCCTTATTGGGTGGTAAAGGTACTTGAGTGCTCTTAAAGTGAACGTTGCTGAGGCATAACAGCATTTCTCTAGATGGTCCAAAGCTCAAGACTCTCTACCTTTGGGATGGACTGAAGAACTCTCCTCTGAGATGTCTTCCACTGCGATCGCATCAAAGGATGATGGACTTTTACCCCAGTAAGGTCGATCCTTCAGTGAGGTAAGAATTTTGTCAGGCTTCTTGGGGATCGGCTCTACCATACTGATTTCCTTCCATGTCCTCTGAGACACCAGAGGGGTCTCCAGAAATAATGAATCCTCCTGAGAAGAGGCTTCAGTAGTTCAGCTCCCAGGATGGTGAAGAAGCTCCAAAAAGATCGTGAAAGGAGGAGTCAACATGCAGCGACTTATGGGTCCCTTCTCCTTCTTCAAGGTCAGTATTCTTGGTGTGGACTCCTCAGGGGACTCCAGCTGCTTCCACTTGCACTACCCCTTAGTGGACACGTCCTGGTCTGAAGAATCTGGTAGGGGAAAGGGAACAGGTAAGGGCACCAAGTAAGGGGTGGGGTCTTAAGACTAACAGGCATGGACTGCCCCAGAACAGAGTGATGGCTGGTCGCATACACAGATGAGAAGGGGAGGTGACACTGTCTGTGGCAAACTGACCAGTCTCCTTAGCAGAGAATATCCTCTCCACAACAAACACAGAAGCAGAAGTTGTCCGCCTGGAGCGGACAATCCCATGATCCGAAGAAACCAGAGATGCGCCAGAACCTAGGGGTGCTACACTTCACACCCTGATGTTGAGACCAGGGCAAAACTGTCATGATTAGATGCCCCCAAGTGAAAGGGATGACACCTAAGCTGGGATAGCAGAACCCAACCTAGAGATGCCTGCATGGATTCAATGGCTCTGAGGTCCACTCAGCTTCGACACAGCTGTAGTCAACAAGACCAAGGTGGGCGTCAGACCCAAATGCAGCCATGCCACTGGATCCAACCCTGAGGGTGAAAACACAGCCAGGCCTGAAGAAATTTGATCCATGGGGCCTGAGGGAGGAAGTCAGGGTGATGAAGCACAGGTTCCAGGGACAGATCCTGGACCTGAAGGAATAAGGCCTAAATCAATTGGTGGTTGCAAAAAGGACCTCCTCAGCTACTCAGATTTGAAACTTTGAGACTGCCCACCAACTGAGATGACAAGAGGTGAAGCCACCAATTGGGGACTTAGACGTTTAAATGGCAAAGAACCTGCTAGTCAGAGTCTAGCCAGAGAGACGTGGACCCGGGATGGGAAGGAGAAGAATCTGGGAAAAATACCAGCACAGCAGAGGGAGAGAAGAGGGTAGTTACCCGGCCTAAATAAGCCCCTTTTACCAAAAAGGGACTGGGCATACTGAGTGCAGGAGAGGGAGCCTTACTCAAAGCCGGCACCGAAGATGATCAGCTCCATGATGTCGTAGCTGTCACTGGTGCCGAGATAGCCAGGGAACCTGAAGGTCTTGGGACCTTTGGGTTCAGCAAGCTAGAAGAGGGTCCAGGCCCAGAGACAGAAGTGGACCTCTTAAGGCGAACTGAAGTCTTGTGGAATTGGCTGGTGTTAGTTGAAGCCAGACAACGAAGACCTCAGATCAGATGGTATTCCTGTGCAATTCTAGCAGTTAGGAGGAAGAAAGTGTTAAGGCTCTGGAAGGTTTTGAGTAATTTTATTTTAAAAGGAGGAGGAAGCATTAGCTTTAGCAAAGAGGAAAAAAAAAAAGCCTATCAGATTCAGACTCGTGTATAGACCCATCTCAATTTTAAACCATGATTATAAAATATTTACATCTATAAGATTAAAGAGAATAGCAAAGGTATTGCCAAAACTGATCATTATGGATCAATGTATTTTTGTAGAGAGAGGGCACACATCTGACAATATTAATAGAATGATGATGATCCAGAGGGAAGCAGAATGTAAGAAAATACTTTTGTTATAAGCACAGAATGCAAGAAATGCCTCTGTTGTCTGTGGGTCTTTATGTAGAGAAAGCATTTGGTAGATTAAGCTGGGATTTTACATTCCCTGATACAATAATAAGGTTAATCAGGAGGGTATATGAACGATTAGAGGCAAGAATTAAGTTGAGAGAGTTCCTCACTGCTAAGCGGTGTTTGAGCAGAGGAACCAGGCTGGGGTATCCTTTCTCTCCTTTGTTATTTACTTTATATTTAGAATAAATGACAAAATAATAATAGCATAATTGCTATGGTAATCAAAAAAAAAAAAAAAAAGCTATGTACTCACCGCAATGAAGCATATGTGTTGTCTGTTTCTAGCCTCCTCCAACTAATGGGTTTCAGATTTGACCTCAAATCTGACTGAGGTCACTTTTCAGACTTAGGATCTGCAGCTCAGGTTCCTCCCCTTATCTATAATTCTCTCCAAACCCTACAATATCTGAGAGTGAGTTTGCCCACAGTCCAATGATTCAAATGGCTAAAAAAGGAACACACACAAGGGGAAAAACATAAATGTTAAGGTAGATCAGCCTGGAAAAGAAAAACAGGCAGGATCTGGAGTTGAGGTAGGGAAAGGATCTTTTGGGTTATATCCCACATGTCATACCAGAAGACTACAGAAAATTATTCCATGATATGAAAGGTAAATGGAGGGAGGAAGGCTGAGGAAGAATGCAAATAGACAACACAGATGCCTCATTACGGTATCTTATGATGTCTTTTCCATATGTTCCTCAACTAATGGGACAGAGTCCCCAGCTACTTGAAACCGAGGGTAGACTACATGGAAGGATATTCCTGAGGATGATAGAACTGAATGCCACACTGTTTCTGGAAAAAAACATCCAGCTTGTAATGAGCAATAAATGTATGGGCACTGGACCAAGTTAAGTAGCAGCAGCAAAATCATCTACTGACGTTCTAGAAAATAATGCAGAACAGTTGGAGATAGATCTTGCTGAATGTGGCCTTGGTAAAGCCAAACCTTTATCCTATAAACATGAGAAATAAAATAAGTGAGTCATCTGGCTGAAGTTACTTTTGACACAGATTTACCCAATTTTGCCTTTCAGAAGGAAATAAATAATTTGTCAGATATCCTGAGGGACTTTACTCTGTGAAGACAGAATTTGAGTTGTCTATGCATATGCAACAAGTGAAGCGTGTATTCCCCTCACTACTGAATTTAGGAAAGAAAACTGGCAATTTAATACTGAGCATGGTTTCTGATGCCATCTTTGGTATAAAGGATGCATCTTTGGTATAAAGGAGACACTGGTGTAAAGAGAAACTCCATCTTGACGAAAAATCAGGTATGGTGGCTGAAAAGACAGTGCCTGAAGTCCAGATACCTGAAGTAATCATAACTAGGAAAATGATTTTCCAAGATAGAAATTTCAGATCCACTTTGGCTGTTAGTTCAAATGGGGACCATGTCAAGGCCTGCAAAAGTACCGTAAAACGCCAGGGGAGAATGGAATCCATAACAGAAAAGTATCCTTAAGGGAACACTTTACATAATTTGAGAGAGGCCCAGGAGGAATGATTTTTGGAAATATGTAAGCTGGGGATATAGCAGGCAGCTAAGCTATACTTAGATTGTAGAATAACTGGCGCCACTGTGGAAAACTGAAACTTTTCCATTTGCTCTTCTATATCTTCCTTATTTGAGGCCTTTTGGGAAGATGTCAGAATGTGTAGAACCTGAGAAAAACCATGCAGTGAATGTCAGGGCTTGAATGTCCAGGTGAGGCAGACCATCAGGATTGCAGAGATCATCTGGAATTTGATACAGAACCCAAGGAGTGTGTACATGAGGCCAAAGAAAGGGAAAACACACCTACCAAGGCCAGGAAAAGGGCAATGAGGAAGACCTTACTCTTCCTCTAGAATGCTTTCTGTAGAAACTTTGGTTAATTTGTTGCATCTATGCAGACATTCCGGATTTGTTACGTAAACTAAGTATGCGACAACAGGCCTACACGCTTTGAAAAAATGACATAAAATATACTAAAATAATGATAAACGCGTGTGTTTTTTTGAGGGATGCCAAGGAAGAAGAAGAAATCAAGTGGTGGTAGCACCAGGGCTTACCTTTGAGGAGCTGGTATGGTTCATGGACACAACTTACAAAGAGGCCATTAGGTGCCTAGGCCTCAGTCACAGAGGATCGCGTTTTACACTATTTAGTCCACCGGACTACCGAGTGACCACTAGGAACGTTAATGGGTCTTATGAATATGCTTATCATGGCTGGAAAGATACGGAACATGTATCTACAATTGCCACAGCATATAATTCACTAGAGGTCATCTGTAGTCATGTTTTGAGAGACTCCAAGCCTCCTGTAAACTGTGTCATGGAGAATGACCATCGGGGTAGCAAAAATGATCCCCGTTGTCCTGCGTGCTTAAAAAAGCCCCTCTGTCTGGTGTGTCAGGAAGTCTCTTGGATGAGGAGACCTGTTAAGAATCAGAATCCATTTCAGCTCTCCCTAAAAGCAACCCATAAAAATGAATTGAAGGTAACTTCAGGTCTCAGTTTTGATGAGATGACAGGCTTCTCCACTTACAGAAAAGCTGTAAAGAGAAAGTGTAACATTACTATATTTAGTCCTCCACATAACATGGTGAGAAAGACTTACTTTGGACACCAGGCAGTGACTGACTTTGATATACATCCTAGCAGTTTGAAAAGCTGGTCTGATGAGACTTCTGCTGAGTGCAATGAGTTGTTAGACATGGTGTGTTGTCCCACCTGTGCTGAAGATTTTAAAGACCTGGTAGTCCTCGGTTGTGGACACAGTATCAAAAGAAGCACCGTGAACACTTTTTGGAGTCAAAATACAAGTATCCCCCCCCCCCCTGCCCAAGATGTTTTGAGCAGGAATCTCCCAGGAAGCTCAGAATACAGGAGTCCAGCAGTAGTCTAGATCTAACTGTAGTTCTACGCCAAAATGTAGTGGTATTTTAAAAGGATAATCCCAGTGTTCTAAATTCGAAAGAAATTTAGTTTCTAGGGCTAGTCAGCACTTCTGCTATCAGTAACACCTGCTGTGTCATCTCATCGCCGTTCTCCTCCCTTACCCAAAATGATGCTGTTCCATTTCTGTTTGCATTTTCTCTGTGAAACGTGCAGTTGTTTTCCTTTCTTTCCAGGATATCACACTTGCTTATAAAAGAATTTGTACTGGTTTGTGAAACTTAGAAGTTATGTACCTACCATAACGTTCCATGTTAGTTGTCTTCTCTCGCCTTCTTTCTTGCTGGATGGGTTCGGAGCCGATCCTCGGCTCCGACTCGGCACTTGCTTTAGCTTGAGAACTCCTTTTACCAGCTCGAGGCAACCCTATATCCCATGATGCAAGGCGGAACTATCTCAGATCTCGTTTGGTAGCTAACCTACCCTGCTAAGGACTAACCTAACATATTTAGGAAAAACCCAAGTTCATAATAAAGAGTCCTCGAATGAAGGCTCAGGAGGAAACAACCTGATAGGAATTCTTCAAGATCTGTCCAGGCCAGGGGAAGGAGGGAGGGACGCAAAAAAGAAGGCGAGAGAAGACAACTAACATGGAACGTTATGGTAGGTACATAACTTCTAAATGTTAAGTTGTCAATCTCGCCTTCATTCTTGCTGGATGGGACCGCGTCCCTAGCACCTGTATCCCGGGTGGCTCAATGGAACAGACTCTTGAGAACTGTGGAACCAAAACTGGCCCTGTCTCTGGAGGCCAAGTCTAACTTGTAATGAGAGACAAAGGTATGAGGAGTGGCCCAAGTAGCTGCTGCACAAATGGTATCAATGGGTAGTCTATCCTGAAAGGCTGCAGAAGTGGATAGACTCCTGGTTGAGTGTGCTTTCGGTTTAGAAGGTAGTTGCTTGCCTCTGAGAGAGTACACATAAGAAATGGTGGAAGACAACCACCTGGATAAGGTCACTTTAGACACTGGGAGACCTTTCCTGTTTTCTGCATAGGAGACAAATAATTGGTCCGATTTCCTGAATTGTTTCGTTCTATGCAAATAGTACCTGAGCTGACGATGGACATCCAAAAAATGAAGCTTTTGTTCAGCTCTGTCAGAATAGTTTGGGAAAAAACTGGTAGATCTATGGATTGATTAATATTGGTTTGAGACACAACTTTGGGGAGAAAGGACGGGTTCGTTCTTAAGGATACCCTGTCCTTATGAAAAACCAAGTAAGGGGAACGGATGCAGAGAGCTTGAATCTCGGAAACCCTTCTTGCTGAAGTGACAGCCAGTAAAAATATAGTTTTCCAGGTCAATAATTTCAAAGAACATGAAGCAGACGGTTCGAAGGGAGGTAATATCAAGGATGCCAACATTAAATTAAGATCCCATTGCGGAGGAGGATGCTTTATCGGCGGCTTTAGGAGAAAAACTCCTCTCAGAAAGGCCTTGCATAATCTATGAGACATAATGTTATTATCATGCAAGCCAACATGATACTTGGAAATAGCAGCCAGTTGAACTTTTACTGTAGATGAAGAAGATCCTGACTGAAAAACCTCAGCCAGGAAATCTAAAACAGAATGCACAGGAGCAGTAAAGGGATCAATATTCCTGGAATTTGCCCAAATAGAAAAACGTCGCCACTTGCTAGCATAAACAGTTCTGGTGGACGACTTTAAAGAAGACACTAAGATGTCTCTGACTGAATCAGAGATCATCGGAAGCCTGGCTAGGGAAGGAAGTGGAGCAACCAAGCAGTGAGGTTGAGAGAATGAATGGCCCAGTGCTGTTGACCCGACTGGTGGATCAAGAGATCCGGAACTGGGTCCAGATGCCAGGGCTGCACCAGGAAGTGACGATGCAGAGACGGAAACCAAATTTGTTGAGGCCCGTAAGGGGCAATGAGAATCAACTTGGCCCTCAAAACGGTGGCTTTCTGAATGACTTGTGGAATCAAGGGAAAGGGAGGAAAAGCGTACAGAAGTCCCCGGGGCCAATCCTGGGTTAGAGAGTCTCTCAGGGCTTGGCCTGGTAGGGGAAAGAGGGTGAAAAAATCGGGGCACTTGTTGTTTTGGGGTGTAGCAAAAAGATCGCAACAAGGTGTGCCCCACTTCAGAAAAATCTGGTCCACTGCAGATTGATTGAGAGACCACTCGTGAGGCATGAGAATGGATCTGCTCAGCCTGTCCGCCAAGAGGTTGGACCTGCCGGGGATGTGCGTTGCTATCAGAAACCGATGAGAGGAGATTGCCCATTGCCAAAGTCTGAGAGCTTCTCGACACAACGGATAGGACCTGGTCCCGCCCTGCTTGTTGATGTACCAGACCACGGACATGTTGTCCGTTTGTACTGCAATAGTCCCCGTGGGAAGAAAGTCGTTGAGGGCTTGCAACGTTAAAAGCACCGCTCTCATCTCCAGGACATTTATGTGCAGATGGTATTCTATGGGTTGCCACATCCCGTGGACCATCCTGCCCTGATAATGCCCCCCCCCCCCGATCAGAGAGGCATCCGTAGTAACTGTGGCAACCGGAGGAGGGGGAACAAAAGGTCGGCCCTGATGAAGAAGAGGGGAAGATATCCACCAATTCAGATGAGTCCTGCACGATTGTGTGACTAAGATTTCGTGCCTCATCGGAAGACTGTGGAACGACCACTGAGTGAATAACATCCACTGCAGAAGACACATGTGGAAGCGAGCTAGTGGTAGAAGAACAATGGCCGCAGCCATAAGGTCTAGAACCTTTAGTATCAGCCTGGCTTTGACTTTGCTGCTCTGCAATAAAATCTGAACGTATTTTTAGATGTCCAGAATTCTTTGATCTGTTAGTCTGGCTAACATTTTGACGGTGTTTAATTCTGCGCCTATAAAGGTGATAGATTGGCAAGGCAGCAGAGAAGATTTTTCGAAATTCACTGAAATTCCCAAACTCCTGCATAGCTGCAGAGTGTAGTCTCTGGTCTGAAGAAGCTGACACCTGGTGGTGGCGGAGAGGAGCCAGTCGTCTAAATAAGGAAACACCTGGAATCCTTGACGTCTCAGATGAGCTGTGACCACTGCCATACATTTGGTAAACACTCTGGGGGCTGAAGTGAGGCCAAAGGACAGGGCTCTGAATTGGTAATGACTGGTCCCTAGCCGAAAGCAGAGAAACCTTCTGGAGCGCCTGTGAATCTTTATGTGATAGTACGCGTCCTGAAGGTCTATAGAGCACATCCAGTTGTCCTTGCCCAGAAAGGGCAGAATGGACTGAAGCGTGACCATCCGGAATCTTGCCTTCTTGACAAATCTGTTTATCCTGCTCAGGTCTAATATCGGTCTCCAATCTCCCGTCCTTTTGGGGACCAAAAAGAATCTCGAGTAGACGCCGGATCCTACTTGGTCTGCCGGAATAGTCTGGACGGCTCTTTTTTCTAGGAGCTTTGAAACCTCCTGTTCTGCCAAATCCCTTTGACCGGGTGAGATGTCTGGAAGGGATTGTTGAGGTACGGGATACCTTTCGAGGGGGATTTTGTAACCCTCGGATATGATCGACTGAACCCACATATCTGGTGAAAGGGAATGCCAGGCTACTGGGTACAGCGAAATCCTTCCCCCGACTGCCTCCAAGGGTGGACAGTCGGGCAACACCTCAGGGGTGCTGAAAGGGCTTCTCAGGAAGAGACTCCATGTTGCCCTGGTTCTGAGGACCCCCCCCTGCCTCTAGGGCGGCGTCTATTATTGTTACCCCCTCTGCCTCTGGGGGTAAACTGACCACGTGTGTCCGGTGTAGCTCCTTGGGCTTTGCGGAACCACATCTTCCCTCCTTTCTGACCCTTGGGATATGGTCTAGAAGGGGTGGAAAATTGGACTCCAACGGCAGAAAGAGTTTTACCGTCCTGCTCACACCTGGTCAAGGTATCCTTCACCTGAGGTCCGAACAAAGCCGAACCATCAAAGGGGGTATTGGTGAATGACGCCTTAAAGGGGTCCGCAAAATTACAAAGCCGCATCCAGGCTTGACGTCTAAGAGCCACTCCTGTGCCTGCGGCCCTGCTCGCTCCATCGGCCGCATAGGATATGAGCCGCATGGAGGAGTTGGATAAGGAATTCAGGATTGCTAGCTGTGAGGCAATCTTTTCTTGAGCCCCAACAGCAGAAGGATCCTGGACCACTTCACCTAGTTCCTTGAGAATATCTCTTTGAAGCCTGGTGAAGTGACAAAGGTAGTTCAGCAAATGCATAGCAAAGGTCGCTGAAGAAAACATCCGCTTTCCATACCTGTCCATGGTCCTAGAATCCTTGTTAGGAGGATGGACAGGTACTGAAGGATCCGCAAGTTCCTTCTTAGTGGCGGCCGCCACCACCATAGCATCCACAGAGACGCCCTTGGAAAGAAACTGTTTGTCCGTGGGGGCCGTAATAAACTTGGATGGTCTCCTGGGGACAGGTTCCACAGAATCTGGAGCTGCCCACACCTTTCGAGCCACTACCTGCATAAGTGGGTCGAAAGGCGGAGACACCCAGGAGGTGGAGGGTCGGGATCAAAAAGCCTCCAGGTATACCGACTCATCCTCAGAGGGATCAATGGATGGCCAATTCCCCCTCTGTTTGAGGAGCTCAAGGATGTCTGAAAAGGAGACATCCTCAGAGGGGGATCGTGGGGAACCCTCCGACTCATCTAAGTCGGTATCAGATGTAGTAGACTCAGGGGAGTCTGTGTGTTTCCTCTTACACGTCCTCTTCCGAGGGGGTTCACCTGCAGGATCAGGAGAAACTTCGGAAGAGGAAGATATTCCCAATGGGGAAACCTGGGGCGATGGATCCCTGGGCCTGAGAGCAAGAGGCTGGCAAGAGGTGTCTACAGGCACCGAAGAGGGAGGAGCTAGAGGGATGGACCGCTGACCTGGCTCAGGAGCTAGGACACTCCTCATCACCTCAAAGGCTCCCCTCCCCGGGATACCAGAATATTCCCGTTCAGAGGAAATAGGAATTCCCGGCTCCACTGAGAGGGAAGGCTCCGAGGCCGATGTCGGTGCCGAGCTTACCAAAGCCGAAGCCCCGAGAGGGAGAACGGGGTCGGACAAGGGTCCGATGCCACTAGCCCCCTCGGAGCCGACCAGGGAAACTCGACGACCGGATCCCTCCAAGGAAGGTCTCAAGGAGGAGATCGGAGCCGAAGACGACGGAGCCGAAGGATGTATCGGCTCCGGCGCCGAAACAGTCGCTGTCCCGAGAAGCTCCGGCTCCGAACTCTGGTGGGGAGTCGGAGGAGGAAGTTCAAGGGGTGAAGCAATAGCCGAAGTCTGCTGAGACGGGCTATGGAGCATTTGGGCCAGTGCCTGCGACTAACAGCCTGCTTACCACCCTCTCTAAATCGTGGTCAGACAGCCTGGAAGATCTCGAAGATCGGCTCAGATGACTCCGCTCCGACAAAAGAGGAGACCCCGGAGCCGAGTGGATCGATTCCAAAGACGGGGACCGAGATCTCTTCTTGGAGGAAGTCATCGGAGCAGACGTCCTATGGGTTCCAGATGGAGCCGAAGGCTTCTCGGCTCCGATACTGGATACTGTGTCGGCTCCAGCCGAAGCCGACAAGGCAACAGCAGATTGGGTGTTGGAACCGACCCTAGCTGAGAAGGAGAAAGATCGGCTCCGGCCGGAGCCGATCTCGACTCCGAAGGAGTCAGAGCCACTGGGGGAGGCTTGGAAGCTGTAGCCTGACCCCTGGATGGCTTGGAAGGCTTACTGGACCCAGGTTTAGTGGGTGAACCTTCCGGCTTTAGCAAGCCACGGAGGATTAACTTGTTCCTCCTTTCCTGCAGGACTCGCTGGCTAAAAGAGTGACACAAAGCACAGGAGTCCTGCAGGTGTAAAGGCCCCAGGCAGTAAACACATGAAGTGTGACAGTCTGTCAGAGACATTTTCTGACAGCATGAGTCACACTTCTTGAAGCCCGAGACCTTTACCTCTTTAGACATAGTCTAAGGAAAAAGAGTAATAAAATACTCACACAGACACACGCACACCAAAAACAGTCACACAAATTAATCCCCAAACACAGACACACAGATAGGGATTAATAAGGAAGGCCTAGGCCTAACTGAAAATTTTTAAAACTTTTTATAAAGTAAAAAATTTTTCTATAAGGGGAATAGGGTGATTAAATGTGACACTATACACTAAAAATAGGTAAAAAGGGGAAGATAAACCCTGATAAAAGCTGTTTGAAAACTCAAACTTACCTCAGCTGGCAAAAAAGGAGACCTCTTTGCAAAGCGGCAAACGAGATCTGAGGTAGTTCCGCCTTGCATCATGGGATATAGGGTTGCCTCGAGCTGGTAAAAGGAGTTCTCAAGCTAAAGCAAGTGCCGAGTCGGAGCCGAGGATCTCTGAAGTACAGGCCAACACTAAGGGACTCTGGATAACAAAGTTTGCAGATGACTGCAAACTGGGAGCCATTACTGAATCCCCAAATGATGTGGATACTCTACAAAAGGGTCTTACAGAAACAGATGCTTGGTGCCAGAGCCATGGGCTCAAGCTCAATGCCAAGAAATGTATAGTTATCCCCTTTGGGAAAAAACATGTATCCGTGAATTATCAAATAGGTGGCAGTACACTAAACACCGAAAGTTTGATAAGAGACTTAGGGACACAGGTGGACAGTGGTCTCACCTTCGATAACCACATCGCCACAACAGTCAGGAAATCCTTCTATGTGGCACACCTCATCACTAAGGGCTTTTCATCCAGAAAAAAGGAGGTCATTGTCCCACTATACTCATCCCTCATTAGACCCATTATAGAATACAATGCTCCGTTTGGTATGTACCTCTCAAGACATCTGCAATAACTGGAAAGGCCACAGAAATACCTCACTAAAAAATCACAGGCCTAAAGCAGATGCCCTACGCTGACCGCCTTAAAAAACTCCAGCTATACTCTGTCGCATATCGTCTAATCAGAGGCGATCTTTGCTTAACATACAAGGCCATGTCAAACCCAGAGCTGTTGGACATGCTACACTTAAAGAAATCCCAATCCCTCAGAGCCACACGCTCCAGGGATCTAAACCTTGTCATCACAATAAACAAAACATGCTGGAGAGATAGGTTCCTGACCCAGAGACTCCCCAGACTCTGGAATAGATTGCCCATACATGTCAAGCAGAGTGCCTCTTTGGTCCTCTTCAAAAGGAACCTTGACGATTGGATGGGAGAAAGGAAATTCACCCCGGGGATCACGTCAGGGGTCCAGGGAAGAAAATAGTGTGGAAAGAAATAGCCAGGGAATTGTTATGGCTAGGCTTGTATAGGCCCTAGGGCTGATAGCCTAGTACCAACCTATGAACCCTTGTTCTGTGGATTTGGGTAAAAGGTACGCAAGTGAATGGTTTGGTTGAGGGCCACACTGGACACCACCTTAGGCATAAATGTAGGGTTTGTCCTCAGAGAAACCCTGTCTGGGTGAAAATTGATGAAAGGTTCCACAGCCATGAGTGCTTGTAACTCCGAGACTCGCCTTGCAGAGGTTATGGCTAGGAGCAGAGCTGTTTTCCAGGATAAGAATTTTATATCTGCTGTTGATGCTGGCTTGAAAGGAGGCAGTGTGAGTTTTTCCAAAACTTAATTGAGGTCCCAGGCCGGAATTGGTGCTCTCCTTAGAGGCCTAATGTTTTTGGCCCCTCTGAGGTACTGCCTTATTAAAGGATGAGAAAAGATAGGTGGGTTCCGTATTGTAATGTGCAGAAATGGCAGAGGCATGAATCTTAATTGATGAGAAAGAAAGGCCTTTGTTCAGCATCTCAGTTAGGTATTGTAAAATCTGAGGAATATTTGGTACAGACGTGTCAATGCCTTGTTCCTGGATCCAAGCACAGAATCTCTTCCATTTTTCTACATAAGATTTTCTGGTACTGGGCCTCCTGGCCTCCAAGATAACATCCATAACAGCTTTTGAAAGAGGAGCGTACTGAATGGCTACATTATCCGCCATGCTGCCAGATTTAAGGTCCTGAGTTGGCTGTGCAGGATCTGATTGTTTTGTTGGGTCAGCAAGTGAGATGTCTGAGGCAATATCCATGCTGGACCTTGAGACAAGCTCTTTAGGATTGGGTACCAGTGTTGGCGTGGCTAGTCTGGTGCAATCAGAATCATTTTTGGCTTCTCGTCTGACCTTTAGGAGTACTCTGGGAAGGAGAGGCAGGGGGGGGGGGAAGCATATACTGTTAGATTTTTCCAGCTGAATGATAGGGTGTCCACTTTCCATGCTTGCTTGTGGTAAATCCTTGTGCAAAATCTCTGCAATTGACAGTTGTGAGGGGAGGCAAATAGATCTATGTCTGGGCATCCCCATTTCCTTATTATCATGCTGAAGACTTGTGGATCCAGTTTCCATTCGTGGGGATCCATGAGGTTTCTGCTTAGTTCGTCTGCCAGAGTATTTGTTTTTCCTGGCAGGAACTGTGCTTGCAGGTGAACTTGAAAAGCCAATGCTGTGTCCCATAAGGTCATGGCTTGTCTGCAGAGGGGGTAGGAATGTGTACCTCCCTGCTTGTTTATGTACCACATGACCGTAGTGTTGTCTGTCTTTATCAGTAACTGTCCTGGATGAAGCAGGTCATTGAAAGCTGTCAGGGCATTTTGAACAGCTAGCAATTCTTTTTGATTGATGTGAAGATGCATCTGGTTTGCAGGCCATGTGCCTTGAATACATTTTCCTGCCATATGGGCCCCCCAGGCATAATCTGATGCATCCGTTGTCAGTGTCTGTCTGGCTGTGGGTAAACTGAATGGCAGACCCTTGTTGTGGTGACAAGCTTCTGCCCACCATTGAAACTCCTGTTGTAGGCAGGGAATGAGTGCAATTACTGTCTCCAGGCTGTGGCAATGCTGAGTCCAAACACTTTTCAGATACCATTGTAGTTTCCTCATATGCAGTCTGGCATACGGAATTAGTAGAACGCAGGATGCCATGAAACCCAAGGCCTGCAGGATTTTCCTTGCGGATAAGTGGGTTTTTGTTGCCAATTTCTTGAAGTAAGTAGTCAGTTGTTTTTGCTTGTCTAGCGTGAGATAAGCCAGCTGGGAAGTTGTATTTAAGCTTGCACACAGGAATATTATCTCTTGAGAGGGCACTAGTTTTGATTTATTTTCGTTTACTGTGTACCCTAGGCCAATTAGTAATCTTTTTACAAACGCCAGATGCTTTAGAAGACTGTCTTTGTTCTCTGCTTGAATTAGGCAGTTGTCCAAGTAGGGATATATTTGAATTCCTTTTTGTCTGCAAAACAAAATTACTGGTGCCAGGCATTTTGTAAAGACCCTGGGCGCAGTAGATAAGCCAAAGGGCAGTGCAGAGGATTGGTAATGAATTGAGCCAGCTATGAATCTGAGGTATCTTCTGCAAGATTGTCTGATTGGGACATGCAGGTATGCCTCTTTTAGGTCCAAAGTTACGAGCCAAGCCCTCTTGCCCAGCATGGGCAGTAGCTGCTGTAGAGTCAACATCTTGAATTTTGGAACTTCCAGAAACGTATTTAGTATAGACAGGTCCAGAACTGGTCTCCAGGTTTTGTCCTTCTTGGGTACTAGGGAAAGTCTGGAGTAAAATCCTTGCCCCTGCTCTTGTTGTGGTTCTTGCTGAATGGCCCTCATGCCCATGAGGGCTGTAATTTGTTTTTGTGCCTCTGCCCATTGATTGTGTGGCAGGTCTGGCATGCCCTTTGACCTTGGTAGAGTGTGAAAATGGAACCTGTAACCTTGGGACACTATGTTCAGGACCTATTTGTCTTGGGTAACCATTTGCCAATTTGATGAAAAAAGTGCTAGATTTCCCCCTAAGGGGGCTGTCAAAAGAAAACTGCTTGGAACTGGTAGAGTAAAGTCATTGGGACTGTTTCCTGCAAGGTTGTGATTTGTCTTCTCCGCTTTTGGAGGTAGGAGCACCCCATTGTTTAGGCCTGGATGAGCCTTGGGGCTGAGATCGGCGTCTGGGACGCCTGTATCTGCCTCTTTGTGGTCTGTCTGAGACTGGAAAGGACCAATTTTTAGAAGGCCAGTTCCTGCTAAACCTGGGTGGCTGTACCTGTTAGAAATCCTTGACTGTCTGCATGGATTTTGCTTTAGCCTCCATTTTTTTCAACACCTCTTCTGCTTTAGTACCAAACGAAGTATCAAGCTGTACCGGTGCATCTAATAATTTTGCTTTAACATGATCACGCAGATTCTGTTCCTTTAACCAAGCATGCCTTCTAATAACAGAACCTGTAACAGCGGCCCTGCAAAAGGCCACCAGTGAATCATAACCACATTGCAAATTATGCTTTCCCACTTGTTCAGTTGCATGCAATAAATCCTGTAATTCCTTGTTCTCTGAACATTCAGTATTTGTCAACATTTTCTGTTTAAGTAGTGACATTAAATATTGCTGATATTTAAGCATATGAAATTGACAATTTAAAGCCCTTACAGCCAAGGTAGCAGAAGTGTAAACTTTTCTCCCCCATCTGTCTAGAGCCCTAGAATCCCTATCAGAGGGGACAGGGTTTTTTGCAGTGGAAGCTTTAACCCCCTTGGGACCCTGAGATATAGTTTCTGGGTCAGCAGCGGGGTTTTTGTATAGGAATTTATGAGAATCCGGGACCCTGTAGTATCTGTCTGGCTTAGCAGGTGCAGGGAGTAAAGGGTCAGGGGACAGACCGGACTCTGAAAATACATAATCTACAATGTCTAGAACAGGTGGAACAGCAAGGGGTCTGTGCTGAGGAAGAAGCAGAAAGTCTTTGAGCCTTTTCTTAGATTCAGAATAATCTTGGCTTTCCCAGTGGAAATACTCCCTCATAGTATGCAGTGTTTCCCCAAAAGAATAGTCCTCAGGAGGAGAGGCTGAAGGAATGGATTCTTCAGCATCAGAATCCTCATAGGGAAGCATGGAGTAATCCTGTTCAGAAGAGGAATCAGAAGAAATAGATACCCGATCAGAAGAATCATACTCTGTCTCTTGCTAGGCTTCTTATCAGGAGGGGGATGGGAGCCCCTGATCAAAGTAATTAGGTCTTTGGCCATTTTGAGCATCTGTATTTTAGGCATGGAAGTCTGAGTGGGAGAATGCTGTACTTGTTTCTTTGTCTTTAGAGCTGCTTAGTCTTTGAAGCTGAAGATGGCTTAACATATAGTTGTGTAGGTCTGAAGACACCCTCAGAAGCCGATGCCTGCTCAGTGGCTCCGGACCCATCTGAGAGAATGATTTCCGAGTGTCCAATACTTTGAGTTTCCAGAGGCCCAGTCGGCTCCACGTGGGAGTCGGTAGCGGCCTGTGGCTCTGAGGTAGCGGGTGCCAGGGGCTGTGAAAGTGCCTCACTGAGAACCGGCGACTGGCCTAGAAGAGGCTTCGTCGTCGGTTTTGGACCTCGGATGCCTGTCCTTGTCCTTGCGTTTTTTGTAAACTCCGGTTGTCGGCTGTTCCGACGGCATTATATAATTAAATCTTCGGCCAAAGTAATGAAATGCAAAATCGAACAGACGCTTGATAGTGCGTTGGTTAAATCTAGCACAAAACCGACAGCTAGTAACGTTGTGATCAGGGCCTAGGCAAGGAATACAGTAAGAGTGAAAATCCTTATGAGGTATTTGCTTCCCACAAGAAATACAATTGTTAACTTTTTCTGACATCGGTCTGGAGCAAGAAAAAAGTTTCCCCAATGGGGTACTTAGCTTTAATGAAGACTTCAGTTCTGAAATTCAGATTTGAAAATCTCATGAGTCGGCAGACCGGCATTTGCGAACTGCTTTTGCTTCGGGCGCCGCGCGGCAAGAAAGACTTAAGAAAATGGCGTTGGCTGCATCTTTTATACCCCCTGGCGCACTGACGTCAGGGAAGAGGCGACAGCAACCGATGCCAGACCTAGACTTTGGAATTCTGGCCGACTGAGGGTAGCCTGCCAGCAGGATAACCCCAAGAGTAATGACTGCAACAGTGAAACACGATGAACATTACGTGTTATCTAGAGTGCAAGACTAAACTATTTTATCTAACAGCAAGCTAGAAAATTAATTCAGATTAAGTAAATCAGTAGAACAATGAGAGGCAAAATGCAGTTTTCCAATACAAACACAAGGAAAGGCAAGTAAATAATTCATTATCAACAGCAGTATAGAAAGGGAGAAGCTTATTAAACTCCTCACCAGGTTTAAAAAGCACATCAACAAAAGGGAGGGTAGATGAGAAACACTAGCACAGAATCGTCAGCAGTGTTTTAGTTTATGCAGGCTTGAAATCGTTTCAGCAAAAGACAAAGGGACAGAAATGCACTGTGTATTTAAGTATCACTCAAGAGACAATTAACCAATGAAAAAACGTGAAATGTACAGCCTACATAGGTTCATAGGTTGGTACTGGGCTATCTGCTGGAAGGCATATATTAGCCCAGCCATGTTGTGCAGTATTCACCGCCCCTTTAGTAGTTCCCTAGACCCTTGTACTAGCAGCTAGTACCCTTGGCCCCTATCTAGTAGTGCTGTTGGTGTGATCCCCAGTGTGAACTTTCTGTTACCCATCCACTCATGAAGGTTCCTCTTGAAGAGTGATAGTGAGGGGCTCTGTCTTATGTAGATCGGGACCCTGTTCCATAGTAAGGGAAGTCTCTACGAAGGGAATCTATCCCTCCAGCATGTTCTATTCATTGTTGTGTTGAGGTTGATATCCCTAGAGAGTGTAGCTCAAGTAGATTTGGTTTTGCTAAGATGGAGCATGTTCAACAATTCTGGGTTGGACATGGCTCTGTACGTTAGACCGAGATCGCCTCTGAGAAACCGGTATGCAACAGAGAACAGTCCTTAGCTTTTTCAATCGTGCTGCATAGGGCAACTGTTTGAGGCCAGTAATCCTCTTGGTTAGGTACCTCTGTGGTCTCTCCAGCTGCTGGAGATGTCTAGCCAGGTACATTCCAATTGGTGCATTGTACTCAATAATGGGTATGATGAGGGAAGAGTAGAGGGGCACCATTACATCCTTAGATCTTGATGCGAACCCTTTCGTGATCAGATGGGTCACATAGAAGGATTTTCTAACCACTTTGGCAACATGGTTAAAGGAAAGCTGACTATCTACTTGGGTCCCTAGATCCCTTATTTCTTCTTCAGATTTCAGGGGATTACCTCCTATGTTATAGTTTGCGGGTACTCTGTTTTTTCCAAATGGGATTACTACGCATTTTTTTGCATTTAGCTTGAGACCACGGCTTTGACACCATGCATCAGTTTCATTTAGGCCCTTCTGGAGGATCTCCATGTCGGCCGGAGACTCTATTATAGCACCCAGTTTGCAGTCGTCCGCAAACTTGGTCAGCCACAGCACTTCCGTGCTTGCCTGTACTTCTGAGAAGTATATGCCAAACAGGAGGGGCCCCAGGACAGAGCCCTGAGGCACACCACTCGTTACTGGTCTGGATTCGGACATAACTTGTGTCTACCTCTGATAAAGAACAAAATCACCAGGCCAAGAAGATTTCTTAAAACAGAAAACAAAATGGAGTAGGTAAAATAAAAAGCAGCCCTATCAGTCACTGCTGTTCATGTGCAAGTATATCAACCCCCTGCCTAATTTAGTAAATATGTTTAAAAAATGACTTCAATCAGACAAAACTTCTGAAGTCTCAACTTCAGGAATGGGATGGAGGAGCAGCTCAGGAAGCTTAATAGCTTATTCAACTACCCCAGTATGCTGTTGGCTATCTCTGTTAGTGGTCCATTGCAAGAGATGCACAATGAACTATATAAACAGAAGTAGAAGTGTGCCCCTACTCTGTCTCTGTGATGAGGTCCTCAGAGTTCCCTTCCCTGCCAGGACACAGAGGAATATACAAACAGAGCACGAGAGAAATCTTTAGTTCCAGGACAGACCAGCCAATATTGAGTGGGGTCATGTATGCAATGAATGAATGCTGAAGTCTAGCAGACACCACTGATGGCTAGGGAAGAGGCTTTAACAAGGATTAATGCTGGCAACAAGCCATATTCTCAAAGGGTGTGTTCCCACACTTGGGAGGACAGGTTCCAAAAGAAGAATAGCTGACATACATTTATGATACGAGTCTACTTTTCAGGCAGTACTGGTGCATAAGGATCTAGCAGACCTTGTTCAACACAGCCTAGCGAGCCTTGCTGGAAATGAAAGGGGGGGGGGGGGCTAGGGGAAATAATTATCAATCACCGGTACTACTATGAGGCCCAAGCTGTGGAACTTGACAGATTACTCCATGTATCCACTTAAGTCAGTTACTGTGGGGGTGCATGTCTTGCAGGCCTCTCCATCAGCTGACAGCAAGTGTGAATTTGACCCTTCCCTAGTCAAGAAAGAGATGACAGCATGAAAAGCCCTAGAGGGTTGACTTACCTGGGAGCAGTGGGTGACTTGATGTCTAACCTTTTGCTTTGCTGATACTCCTAGGTTCATGCAATAGACCTTTTCTGTCAATACCTATGCTATGCAACCCCAACCACCAACATTCCTGTTAGACGTCTGGTTGGCATCACATTTCCCTCTGTGCTGACCCTAGTCAGGCTGGAATGTTGAAGATTATACCATAATTCATGCTATGCATTTCAGCAAGATAAAAAAGACAAGTGTCAAAGTGAATTCTTCTGACTTGTGACCTGGTGACAGCAAAAACACTTATAATGCTTTAGTGGCCTACGCATCAAATATGGAAACGTCTCCAATGTAAGCCTATGCATCAAATATGGAAACTTCTCAAATGTAAAGTAATGACTGAGAGTCAAAGTTTGTGAGTGGCAAGAAAGAACTAAAAAGCACAGCTACTAAAGATATGCACTTAGACAAGCAAAACACAACATGGTATGCATCAGAAGGAGAAGCACATGTCCCCTGGTAAAGGGAAAAAAAGAAAAATACTGTTCATATGACAATAAAAGAAAAGGAATTTCCAACAGTTAGCCACTGCAGATGGTCCACACTGAAATTACACAGATTCCTACACTTTACACACACGTTGGAACAGATATTTGACACCCAGTATAGATATAAAGTACAAAAGAAAGTCCAAATGGTAAAGTCCCAAACTTGTACCCGAGACTTCACAAACTACCAATGGATGAGATGAATCAACAATGCACCTTCAACATTTCTACTGCTTTGTGCCATAACTATCCTACAACACTGTTAAATGTCTGTAAACATAACTTGATTACCTGTACACTTGCTTCTGTCTTGAGGGTCAGGTACTGGTTCAAAAAGGTCTGTGAACAGCTCACTTACCTGGACAAAAATGTAAACAAATGTCGATGGCACAAAACCAGTCTCCCTGACTAAGGGAATGCTAAACTATGAACAAACATTCTAAACTTTTGTACTGGATATAAGCACTCAGATCTTTCACTACCAAATCTGAATGCAAGTCACCCCCCCCCCCTTTTGTGAGGATAAGAAAATACCATGAGTAACCTCTGTTCACTGACAGGGGGAACTGGTTCTATGGTGTGCTCTGTCAAGACAGCCAGAACTTCCTATCAAAGTTGGTCTATCAGAGGTAGATGAAAATTTCAATTTTAATATGAATTCCAGTATGAATTCCAATATATGTCCTAGCTCCATGAGCTGACACCTAGTGATCCAAAATGACTAAACTACATGCCGAAACATGGATGGCAAATCTTCCAAGTCTTATATCTGTGTAGGACAACCAGGTCACCAAATAAACGTCAGTGTCAGCAAATGATCTGGGGTGCGTCTCCTCAAATGCTGCTCAAGTTTTCTAGTGAAGTTTGGCCTGACATCTCCAAGGTTTGAAAGACTGCTTCTGTTTTAGAAGTCATTTTCTGGAAAGGGTAGCAGCTTGGCTTCTTCCTCTTGTACAGCTACTGGAGAATCAATTTTCTGTCCATTTCCTTGGAGTCAACTGTAACCTCTAGCTTCTTTTCCAAACAATTTGGTGTCAGCAAAGGGAACACATCAACACTGTGGCTGTCACCTCCGCAGAAAGTCCAAAGACAATTAAATATCCTTCCTCAATGACACTGCAGTCTTGGCCTGTGTGCCTTGTTTATCAAAGAGAGACATCAGGGACTGTGGCAAATCATCCCAAAATTCATCCAGGCTTCTGAGCAGCTTTATTTTGGTCTCTTAGTAAGAGAGAGATTCGGCCATTTTCTATGAATTAGACTGGCAAAATTTCCCACACCTGATGAGGCGAGCATTACGGTTGGCAATAAAGATCCAGGAGTGATACAGTACAATAACCTTTCCCAAAATACCAAATTTAATGAGAATCTGTTACTGGGAAGAAGTGCTCTGAGGTGGTACGGTGCACTCTTGATATTCGGGGACAACCACGGTTATCGTCAGCCAGGGAATTTATATGTTCCACACACAAGTATACCTCCTGAAGATTGCTGGCCTCTCACAGTGCCATGGAGACTAATGGTGAAACACAAAGATCATTTTTTTTCAGAGACAAAAATCTCCACTAGGTCCAATGATGGTAAACAACATAAAACTCTAAGCCCATTACTTGACATTTCTAGAAAAATAAAGGAGTATGCAAAGCAGATACATTTCAGAGTGACTAGATCATTCCACCTCAACTGAGACTGTATATCTGATCCTATGGCAACATCTCACCTATTAGATGATGTATGGGGAAGACCGCCTACCTTAGTCGCTGAATCTATGAGGCCTTCTCTCTGGTTTCACTACTCGGCTGAAGAAAGGTTTCTGGTTCATTACCTTCTTCAAACAGGATGCAGTACATAGCAAATAAAGGAATGCAACAGCAAGAACTTAAAAACTATTAAACACCTAACTCTGTTCTTAAAACTGAGGAGACAGAAATGAGTGAGGGAAAGTGAACTCTTTCACTTCAGGGAAGTCATTTGATATACTCGAGAAAATATTGCAGACAGGAGTGAATACTAGGGTTCACTGAAGGATGCTGGACATGAGATTCCCTGGTAGGGGAGGACAGATACATGTGAGAATATCCCTAAAAACTTACTACCACCCCATGTGTCTGTGTGCATGAGTGAAAGAGAAACAGGGACCGAGAAAGAGAGAAGGGGCAGTTACATGTCTCCATATGAGCAGAATATCTGCAATATGAGGGAGATCTACAGTGGAATCAAACAGTTGAAGCAGGGAATGACGCATCTAAGGCATTATTCTTGGTATGGAAATTATAGCAGATGTATAAAAATCTTGCAAGATGCACACCAAAGCAGAATCAAAAGCTTGGAGACAGCTAAATCAGGAAGAATAAAAAAGACAAAAGTTCAAAAGGCACAACATTCTGACATAACTTTAATACATAATTTATGTACTAATCAGTTGCAGTGAACTTCTAACAGCTAGGTTTGTGTATTAAGCTGCACAAATACTTCATTACTTTTTGGATTAAAGAAAGATAACTAAACAGACAAAATATTTAATACAACGCTTTGTCTTCTGGGAGCATAAAGGATTAAGTGATTTGCTCAAAGCTGCACATATACATATGCCTCAAAGAATTCATACCCAGGTCTCTAGTTTGCAGAAATGCAACCTGGGCTTCAGTGCGCCTTTTTAAACAAGTATTATAACCTTACAGGGTAATATCCAACATCTGTGAAACAATGTCCTGCTTGATATCCTACCTTGTGTCGCTTGTACATTCAAATGTGTAGAGCATTTTTCCTCTGCAGTGGAGCTGTGATAGCCAATAAGACAGGAAAAATTGTGCATGAAATGTTCCATCGAAGTAACCACTATGCCATTAGCTGAATAATTGGAAAATGTCTCAACATTTCGCTCTAAAAGAGAATGAATGAATAAATCAATACATAAATAGTTTTATTGACATTACCTCTACCACTTGCAAATTGGAATGGCATGCTAAGCCAAGGTGGATTTCCAGACATGATCTGTGCAAACAAAGAGAAGTCAACATCTTCCTTCATTATTACATTAAACATGCTTTCCTCATACACAGGTAAAATGGTATGCATGATTATCCTAGGGAAAGCAGGAAAAGTAGGCAAAAGACTATTCCAACACAATACTACAGCTGACCATTTCTGCTAAAAGACTAAAGTTCTCTATACAAACAGGAAATAACAGAAGTCTAGAGGGTATTAAAAAATGGGCACTTCAGCTACTAAACGATTCTGGTCCATGTCTGCAGCTGTGAATGAGAGAGACGTCCTTTAAGAAAGTAGCTGTACTACACTTTCTACAAACTAACATTCTGGCATTAGATGAGGATCATCTCACCCGTTTTCTATTTTCATTTATCTACCTAGAGGGAAAGCTGCAAATCATACTTAAATCAGGAGTGAGTTCCCAATTCACCTATGTGAAAAAGATCCTTCTCTCTTTTTTTTATACATTCTTGAAATCCATCACAGTTTCGACCCATTAACCTCTTTAGCAAGAATGCTCCAATCACTACATGTGTATGTGTTTATATGTATGTATACATTTTACATATACATATATACATATATATATATATATATATATATATATATACACACACACACACACACACACATACATATATATATATATATATATATATATATATATATATATATATACATATACATATATGTATTATGTACATGCAGTGTATCGGCTAAGTTGCAACTGTTTATGTAAGAGTAGAGAAGATAACTTGTCGGGATTAATGCAAGCAGGTTTGTTTAATGAGCTGTTGACTACTACAAAAAGGAGGGGGTGAAAGAAGCTTAACCAGAGAGCATTAGCCCGTTTTGAAAAGGGACTTGGCTTTGGAAACATTATCAACCACAGTGAAGGAAGACCTGGAAAGAGACACTGGGGATTGTTCAGCATAGATGAAACCAAACAGACCTTCCAAATGAGACTGCTTCCATGCAATTTAAGACTGAGCGATAAAGGTGCTTGCTGTGTTTTAGGTTAAACCACAAGCTTTTTTTCTTAGAAGAAGCTGCATTTTACTTTGTTTCTACATAATAAACTGCATTTTATTTGTAAGAATAGTGGTCTCAGCTGCTTTAATCTTCCAAAACGGTGGACTACAGTGAGCACAAATTATTAATATCAGAGTTCAGAGACTACTTATTACTGCCAACATGAGTGAGATTTCTTCAGAAAGACAGAGTCTTTTGTAGTGTGCTAAGATCTTTGGAGTGCACCTGTGTGGAAATGTGTAGTGCAGCTACTGCAGTTCACAGAAACTGCAGCCAAACAAATGGTCTCTGAAGTTAACCAATGGCCACGCCAGGGGCAGTGTCAATGTTAAAACAACTTGCCCAGGAGGACCACCTTGAGGCACATCTTGCTACCTTCAAGAGGCATGCACACCATAATGGATACAACAGAGCTGACTAGGCCAGGATCTTATCAGCAAGGTCAACTTAAGAACCAACGGCAGATTTTGTTATCATGGAGGAGAACAATTACTAGGTAATGATAAAGTCAAAAAGACATTACTTTCCAGAGCTGGTGTTACCTCACAGTCAAGCTCAAGAGTTTTAAAGAATGACAATGTAACTAACAGCGTATTACTATTACTGACGTATGATTAAACCTGGAGCATTAACACAATAAGAATAAAATGAGAAATGACAACAGACAAATTGAAAAGATCTTTACAAACCCCTTCAAAACAGGTGTGTCAAACTAACACAAAAGATAATGAATATGCTGTTGTGCTAGTAGAAAGATTGTTATGCCTTGAAAATGGTCTACAACTGTAGTAAAGTGTGAAATGCTTGTAACAAAAAAGTAGTATCAACTGTAAGCATACTGTATTACATATGTGGAAAAAAGGATTAACACAGACTTGTACTAGTGATAGCAACACTATTAACTGTGAAAACTGCAGCATCCAAAAGACGCACTACTGACATTACACCTCTAGAATTTGATAAATTATCTTCTAGAGAAGCTGAGACTGCTTCTGTTACTGTGTGGTTGCCAAACTAACTAAAATGCCTTAACTGATGACAGTGAGCCGCAAGGACTGCCACAATCAAGCTGCATGGCTAACACTTGTAAAATAATTGTAAACATGCAAAAAAAAAGTTATTACTAACAAAGCAGTGGTAGTAGCATTCATGTTGATAAGAAACAATATCATATTACAATAGATACAGAAATGATATGGCAAAGGTAGGTCATCCTGTTGCTATCATTCCCTATTTAACACATGACATAGCAATAGGGAAATATTTCCCCACATTTAAAGAGCTGTGGAGGCAATGGTAAAAAGTTAGTTACTTTGGAAGACTGCCCTAACAGTGTGTGCAGGGGAGTAAGCACAGAGATATGCCTCTGCCTAAACCAGGAAAGTGTATTTTGCGTGGGTGGGAGGTGCATCATCAGTGCATCCATCCAGCAAAGAGCAAGGCATATTCAAGAAAGGACAAGCCAATTCTCACAATTTATTGTTGAGCACTTTTGTCTCTTTATTCAACAGACTTCTTTAGAGTACAAAGTTTACTTTACCAATAAACACTTGTATACTAACTACATCATAGGATCAAATTCAACCAGTGTTCCCAAAGGTGTCTGGTTCAAGCAAACACTAAAATCAGCACCTATTGCCCCTGTGCAAAAGGGACACACGTGGAACCCCCGGGGTGAATTTTCGGTTACCCATCCAATTGTCCAAATTGCACTTAAATAGGGCCAGAGAGTGACTTTGTTTAGCATGAACAGGAAACCTGTTGCAAAGGTAGGGCAACCTCTGCAAGACAAATTTGTCTCCCCAGCAAGTTTTGCTGATGTCACAAACCAGGTCAAGGTTCTTTGAGCGAGTGACCCATGTGCCATTTGACTTGCGAATTTGCAGTACTGCCATCAAAGCTGGGTCAGAGACTGCTCTATATGCAAGGCACAGGTCACCTCTGAGCAGTCAGTATGACATCGAATCAAGTGAATTTCAGTCTGTCTGCATAAGACTGATCTTAAAGACCTTGAATTTTCTTTGTAAGGAACCTTTGCGGTCTCTCCAATTGCTGCAAGTATTTGGAAAGGAACATACCAAAGACAGCACTGTACTCCATTACTGGCCTAATGAAGGAAGAGTACAGGGGGGTTACAACCTCTTTTCTTTCTGGAGGCAATGCCCTTACTTATGAGATGAGCAACATAAAATGCCCTTCTTACCACTGTCGAGACATGGTGATCGGAGTTAAGATTGCTATCAACCTGTGTGCCCAGATCTCTCACCACTGACTGTGTGCTTAGGGTACTGCTACTGATGTGGTAGTTTGCAGGAACATCACCCTTGCCGAAGGGGATAATGCATTTTTTTGCATTAAGTTTAAGACCATGACTTTGGCACCAGTCAGAGTCTGCATATGACCTTCCTGAAGGATGTTCACATCGCTATGGGTTTCAATCACGGCTCCCAGTTTGCAGTCATCAGCAAACTGTCAGCCACAGTCCATTACTTTACACCTGCATTTCAGATAAGTAGATTCCGAACAGTAGGGGTCCCAGAACCGATCCCTGTGGAACACCGCTGTTTACAGGTCTGCTGGAGGAAGAGTCCCCTATTTTGACTGTATGAGTTCTATCAGTGAGCCAGTTTGCAACTCACCTGACAATAAATGGGTTGATACCTAGTTTTTAATTTCTTCAAATCTTTTGGGTTTTTAATACCATGACGGGAATGGACCTCATTCCTAAGTCAAAGTATGATTAAAATTCATGAAATTAGCAATGTTTCAATCTTTGATGTCAGCCAGAAGTGCTCTTCGCAGCACCCACAATGTGTCCAATAATGATGACTCCTGCAATTTGTATGGAGTTGGACATATCAGTAACATATCAATACAACTGTAGACTCCTTTTTATAAAACCCGTTGCTCCTATTATTAGAACTGTCTAGGTATCTTTCTTCCACATTGCTCTTGTTTCTGCCTGCAAATCCTGATATTTTATGATTCTGGGTCTCTCTGTACACAAAACACTGTAGTCACTGGGTGTAGCAATTTCAATGATCAATGCTATTTTTGTCTTCTTTTCATGGACTGCTATATCTGTTTTTCTTGCATCTATCTTCCTATGTGATGTAGACTTCATCATTTTCTATAAATGCATTGTGGCTTATGTTTCTAGAGTTTTTCAGGTACTTCAATATTATGTTTGCACAATCCACAGTGCAACAATCTTGCCACATTATTACGCCTTATAGTATACAGTCCTCCGGCCATTAGTATGTCATAAGCAGCAACAAGGTGTGCAACGGGTTTCCAATTCTGTTTTACAAAACCTACATTTTGGCTGTTTCTCCCACATATTCAGTGGACTATGTAAACCAATGTGTACATAATCCCACTATCTTGGGCCGCCATTAACCTTTCATCTTTTGGTTTTAAATTCACCTCTCCTTAATAATTCCTGCGTTCGATCCTGATCAACATGAGGTTGTTTCAGGAGTTTTCTACACTTGCAACTATATTTATGCATTTTCCACATTTCTTGCCTTCTCATCAGATCCTTCATCTTATATTCTTTTGTTTTTTGGCACATTTAGTTTCTTCCTGATTTTTATCCACTTCTGGTTTGATTTCCATTCCTACTTGACGCTGATATGCTTCTGCTAGACTAAGAAGGCAAGTCATCTTAGATTTACTCTTCTTACGTTTCAAAACTTTCACTATGTTTGGGTCTTGTGAGGTCAGCAGATACGTATGCAGTCCCACAGCTGTAGATCTATACATGTAATCATTTTCAAGGAAGCCCATACTTCCTTAGGAACAGGGAATATATAATCTTGGTATAGACTAATTTTTATAAATTATTTGATGAGCATGAAGCATACTTCTTGTTTTCCTGTCTATTCTACCCAACACCTTTTGGGGCCAGTCAATCACTCCAAAACTGAAAGTTACAGGAAGAGCAAATTGGTTTATAGCTTGAACTTTGTTTCTAGATTTCAACACTGTTTTCAGGATTAAGTTAAGTCTTCTAAAATATTCCTTATTAAGATTTATTCACATCTGATCATGTTTTATTGTTGATCCTTCATCAAGTCCCAAATATTTATACACTCCCTCTTGGTCAAGTTATTCTACAGCACATTCTTGTCCCAAACTGATGTTTTCTTGATGCTGCAGCTTTCCTGCTTTAAATGTTGCTTTTGCACATTTATCCAGACCAAATGACATTATCTGAAAATTTTAACTACTTGCAGTTGTGCTTTCAGTTAATCATGTGATGAGCTACATAGTTTTAAATAATAGACAAAGAGACGAGAAGTCTTTACACTTTGTTGCTTTCTGCGAGCCAAACTATAGCCATGACCTAATCTGTTAAGCAGACATCTTAATGAGTAAAGCAAGTAAATACGAGCAGGGTACTGAAAAGTGACCAATAATCCAATAAAACAGTACCTTGGTATGCAAAAACGTAACAAAGTAAATTTGAAGCAGTTTAAGACTTTATTCCAATAAATACACGCACTATACACATTCAAAACACAAACGCATTTAAACACCAGCGTTTTCATCCCATCAATAAAGACTTCATCAGATGACTAGAAATTTTCTGTTTACCATTTATATAACCTCTAACTTTTAAAATAATCCAATCAGAACTGTGCAAACTTGCAAAGAATAAATAATTAATGATGCAGTTAAAATCATTTCACACTTTTCTACTTTAAATCTAAAATATTAAAAATATTAATATTAAAAACCACTTGTGTTAAAACATATGAATATTATTGTGAACATAATATAAAATCATGGCTTAACTGCAAAGTGGTTTGCCACCGTTTCATGGTCACTGTGATGTAGTTCATCAGTGCACGGTGCATCTCAAACATTTTTAAGCACTCTTATCCATGAATGTGGGATACTGTCAAATGCTTTTTTTTTTTTTTTTTGTAGTCTACCCATGCCATACTTAGATTCTTCCCCTTTTTACGGTTCATCACTAGGACTTTACTTAACAGCAAATGATCCTTTGTTCCATATGACTTACTTTTATTACCCTTTTGATCTGTTGCCATAACTGAGTTTTCTTCTAAATGATTATAAACTCTGTCAGCATCAATTCTGGTGTATAGTTTATACGTTGTCAGAAGGCAAGTTATTGGTCTATAATTTTTAGGATAACATGCGGGTTCACTCAAGTAGGAGCATGGTTTTTCCTGTTGTCAACGAGGTCGGTGTCTGTTCGGGGTGCACATACAAACAGCTCTTACTCATGGCTAAATCTTCGTCCAAAGATGTTAATACTTTGTCAGAAGTTAGGTATTGCATCTGGGCCTGGGGTGTTTTCCAATTGGAGGCTTTTCTTGACTTTATCTCAACCTTTCTGGCTGTTACTTCATCCCATTTCATATCCTGCACCTTTCAACTTCTTACTCTTTCTTTTACTTTTTCTATGAATTTAGCATCTTTATGTTCCCCAGGATCTTCAAAGAAATGTCTACAAAATGTATCTATTTAGTCTTTTATGGGTGACCTTTCAATTCCTTTTGCCTTGTTTCCCAATTCTCTACAGAACTTTTTGGGGTCATCAACAAATTGCTTATTTTGTATTTTTCCTTTATATTTATCTGTGTATCTTCAGTGACACTTCTTGTCTTAATTGTTTTATAGTTTTATCTATTTGATACTTCCATGATGGTATTTGAATTCTCCCCTTCCTTTCCCTTACTACCCAGTGTTCTTGGGGTCATCAACAAATTGCTTATTTTGTATTTTTCCTTTATATTTATCTGTGTATCTTCAGTGACACTTCTTGTCTTAACTGTTTTATAGTTTTATCTATTTGATACTTCCATTATGGTATTTGAATTCTCCCCTTCCTTTCCCTTATTACCCAGTGTTCTTGTGGTAAAATTTAATTTATTAATTTAGCTGCACATTAATATATCATGTTTACTTCTGTTACATCACATGGATCTCTGTGGACAATCCTAATTACTGTGTTCATTTGTTTTATCAAACTTCTGACTTTTGGGGTTTTGTTAACCTTCTGCAGTCTATTACTTTCATAGATCTTAACATGTCGATCTCTATTAAATCAAGCAACTCTTCTTTTAGCTCATTTTTCTTCTAAACTGAGGGCACATTTTTTGTTCTCCATTTCCTGCACGCATGTTATAGAGAGTTCTATAGCATCTTCCTGTGGTACATTGGACGGCGCATTAGTTAATGATGATTTTCAACTTTTCACAAAGGGATTTCATTATGTTTCTACAAGACCTTTGAGAACAATTGATACACTGATAGAATTGAAACTTTTTGTGAGAAAAATGAACCTTAAGTGTGCTTTTAGAGATACCAAAACCAGGTGAAGCTTGTTTGGTTAGGAAAAGTATTTACAATCCCCCCAATAACCCTATTTTTAAAGTCTTTGAGGAGTTAGTGGAAGGTGAAATAAGAAAAATAAATATTAAACAAATAAATAATTTTTCAGAAAGTGATAATTAGTAAACATCCTAAAAGGTAGGGGATGTAGGGTTATGAAACCAGACAAGGGAGGGGGAGTTGTACTAATGGATGGTATTGACTATGAAACAAATATGTTAGATATTTTAAGTGATGAAAGCAAGTATAGTGTAGTTTCCAGAAATGAGATTTTTATTGCTTATTCTAAAGTGGACTATTATATTAATGATCATTTTCTACAGGGTACAATAGACAAGAAACTCTTGGAATTCTTGACAGTAACTAGACCAAGGATACCGGTAGTTTTCGGAATTCCTAAAACACATAAAAATATAGACCTATAGTTTCGAGAGCAGGCTCAAAACTTGAGCCATTGGCCAAATACATAGACCACACTTTGAAGGAATATGTAACATCCTTAAAACACATTTATAGGGATTCTTGGGACTTTTTAACCAAAGTGACCCAAGACAAATTCAATGTAGATTTGTGTATGATTACAATAGATGTTATTGACATATTTCCCAGCATCCCTCATGAAGCGGGTTTGGAGTGGTTTCAGGATGTCCTGGTAGATTGTAAGTACCTAAGTAATGATCAAAGGAATTTAATACTGGAATTTATGGAAGCAATATTAAGGAACAACTACATGTATTTTTTGTGGTGAATACTACAAGCATGAAAAAGGAGTTGCTATGGGGGCTGCATGCACCCCCTTGTATGCCAATTTAGTTTTATATTATTGGAAGAAAAATTACATATTTGAAACTCCATGGTATGATAACATAGTACTATATACTAGGTTTTTAGATGACATCTGTTTTGGAAGGGTACAGATTTACAATTAAACCAATTTTTGGAATATACTGGCAACACAACCCCTTTTTTGAAATTTACATCAAACACATCCAAAGAAAGTATTAATTACTTGCATGTGACTATATATAAAGACTTTAAGGAAAATAAATTCCAGTCAAAAGTATATCAGAAACCTACTCACTCTAATGCTTATTTACACTACGACAGTGAACATCCTTATAACCAGAAGAAAGGCATAGTCAAAGGCAAGTTGATCAGGGCCTCTAGAATGTGTAGTGAGGACACAACATTCCTGGAAGAAATTAAACTAATGAAAATTTTTTTTAAGGAAAGAGGGTACACCCCAGTTCCCTTATAAACCAGTTAGAAAGGGATGTGAAGAAAGATAGAAAGGGGAAATGTGAACCAATTTTAGGGAAAGAGATGGTTATTACCAACAAGAAAAAAGTTGAACAAGCAGTCTATTATGATCTGGCATTTATTCATACACACACACTGCTTTTTCAACTAACATTGAAAACATTATTAGGAAATATTGGAAGGCACTGACTACCAATACTGAGATTAGTAAATATATATCCCTGTCTCTGTTTATTAAGAAAAGGGATATGAACATTAAAGAAATGCTTGAGTATCAGGAAACTGGGAATGGGATAGAGAGATCTCAGAAGAGGTTTGGCACATACAAATGTGGATTTTGCCATCAATGTGGAAATATTTTAGAACAAGATGGTATCAATCGCCCTATGAGGAATTTTAAAATGAAGGCTAGGGAACACTTCAATTGTAATAGCAAGTGAGTGGTGTACATTAGTGTATGTGAAAAATGTACCAGTTTCTATATAGGCAAAACGGAGAGACCCTTGAGAAGATGTATATATGAACACACGTACGAAGTTTCAGTACAAAAAGACACTAATGCATTGTATAGGCATCAAAAGGAATGTGTAGATAGCACATTTAAGTTCTATGTTTTCGAACAAGTGAAACAGGGTTTAAGGGGTGGGTATGAGAAGCCCGTTTGGAGTATAAAGAGTTATACTGGCAGCTGAAATTGGATACCACAAGAAAACCAGGGTTAAATGACCATTTAAGTATTAATAGTGTCCTTAAGTCAAGGGCAGCTAAGTTATAAGATATTCAGTCCACATTAACTTTAAGAAGAAATTTGTAAAAGAATTACAATGAACATGTTTTGATTTATGTTCAATATTTATGCATATTTTGTACTTGCAAGTTTTAATTGCATATGTTTAGAATACATTTTAAGCAAAAGAGATTTAGTTGATAAACAATACAATGAATGAATGAGAGTTTAAAAACTAATTAGACACTTAATATTAACGAGATGAATTCATTGGAGGAAATAGGTATGAGCTGTATAAAAAGGGTAGCTATTTTAAGTATTACATGTTCTGATGAAGCTCGGGAGATTCCTGGGTGAAAGCGCTTAACTTGTATTGTGATTTTACTTGGATCTATGTTTTTTACTGATTTTGAACTGTGGAAGTGTATGAGAGAGGAGGTTTGTGACTCTCTAGTGGTGTTCTATCTCTCTTCTCTGGTGGGCTGCCTTCTGTGCAGAGTCTGCATGTCCTCCCAGCGTTCGTGTGGGTTTCCTCCCACATTACAAAGACATGCGTCTGGAGTGTTTCTCCCCAGGCATCCGCTGAAAATTGGCTTTGTTCCAAGTCGGACTTTCTCGGTTAACAAATGTTAGATAAATAAAAAATAAATAAAAATTATCTTTAATTTCATCCTTTGTCATCTGTTGCTTTGTCATATGGGAACTCACTGGCCTATCACTCCTCAACATTGACTGTGGCAGAGTTGCCACAGTTTCCTGTTCCTTCCCTTACTGTCCAGCTTCAAGTGAAAGTTTATACTGGTTTCTTCTGGAAATTGCTTCCCATTCCACTGGTTTCTCCTTAATGTGGATGTCTATTGCTTTATCCTGCTGTGGTGCTTTCTGAGTTGGATTTTCTACACTGAATCCTTCACTTTGCAGGTACTCCATAACCTCAGTTTCTATTTCTTTAACTTCTCCATTACTAATCTTCTTTTCTACTTTTCCTCTTTATCTTCTTATGTTTTTGTATTGTAAAGTTTTCCATGTCTGGATTCCTTTGCCTGTATTTCTCTTCAAATATCCTGGGTGCTGCTCTTTTTGTACTGATTAATTTTGCTTTCTCCTTTGCATAAATATTACGCCATATTAAATCGCTTTTTCTTTCCCATGTCCATATTTCTTCTTCAGATGTCTTCTGATCTTCCTGTTTCTCCTTACTTTGGGGGACTTGTTCCATCATGCTGTAGTGCAACCTGTGTTAGACCTTCTACACCAAATCCTTCACTTCACAGGCAATCCATATCTTCAGCTTATATTTTTTAACTTCTACTTGACTAATCTTTTCTATATTCCCTCTTTGTGATATTTTTTATTGTGAAATTGTCCATACCTGGATGTCTTTGCCTGCATTTCTCTATGAATATCTTTGGGCTGCCTTTTTCTGTATTGATTAATTTGGTTTTCAACTTTCCGTAAGTATTGCACCATATCAAATCTCTCTTTTCCATGTCCATATTTATTTTTTATACTTTTCAAAAATCTCTAGGTTTTGTTGTTTATATTTTCGCACTTCCTCAGATGCTTATCTTTTCAAACAGATCCAAGTTTCTTGGTCTATAATATTTTATATAAATCTGTTGTACTAATGAACATAAATTTTTGTTTGAGGCTTCTAAATGTTTTTCTTGTGGAAGTATTTTTCTTTCCTCTAATTTATCTCAAACTTTTTGTACATCTTGTGCCTGGAAATTCTTTTTTTTTTGCATAACAGTAACAATACATAATTTCTTTTTTATCCTCAGGCTCTTCTTTTGCCCATCAGTTTTTGTGGACTGCGTCTTCCTTCTACAACAGGGGGGCCATCCTCCCACTGGGCCCAGCCTAGCCCCATTGTAGGAATGTTTCTGTATTTTGAGGATTTTACACTGTCATTTTTTTCCAGTCCTGGCACCAGTGCGTCTACCAGGATTGGGCACTTTTTTATCCTAGGTCTTGTGCACCCAGCTAACTTTTTTAATTTTTGACCTACTTCTGTCCATGATATATACTACATAAAATACAGTCTTATATATCAGTGTCATCTTGGTGAGATTTTGTGAAAAACAGCATCCACCTTGTGAAGGTACTCGCCAAGACATGAGGATGAATTCAGTTTCAGCAATACTACTCTTCTTTACCTGCTGACTTCTCTCTCCATTTGGACCCCCATGATGATTTGTTCCACGGCCCTGCAGATAAGACTGGTCAGGCTAATGGGTTTATAGTTCCCAGGGTCCGTGGATGTATGCCTTTTGTGCAAATGGATTACGGCAGCCATTTTCTATTCCACTGGGACAAAGCCAGTGCTTAGGCTGTGACTGAAAATCGTGCTCAATAGTGATGCTAATTCCTGTTTTAACCCATGTAGAACACCGCCTGGGATGTTGTCTGTTCCCACAGAGGCTGTGTTTTTGACCTTGGAGAGGGCATTTAAGACCTGTTCCTCAGAGATTCTAGGTGGGTGACAGGTGTTTGGGATGCTTTGGGGTTTATGTGACAGGGACAGGGGGAGTGAAGTTTTCACTGAATCGGTCAGCCAGCAGGATTGCTATATCCACAGGTTTTACATATGTAGTACGAGTTCAGAGCAAATCTGGGACTTACCTTTGAGCTTACGGATGCAACTAAAGAATGCCTTGTGGTTATCCTTAGTTAGGGAAGCTAATCTGGATTCGTATTAGTTTTGGAGGACTTCACTAAGAGTCTTATTTGCTTGTTTAAGTTGGGGAAGGAGTGTTTTCAGTTTTGAGACTGTTCCTTCCTGCTCTTAGATAGCAATGTCTTTCTCCTATTATATAGCCTATTAATGGCAATTGTCCACCAGGCAGGTTTGCTTTTCCTTGAAGATCTTGCTTTGGTTTTATCAGGTACAACAGAGTCAATACAATTGTACAGGTGCTTGTATAAAGCACTGGTATATAACTCAGCATAGGTGTCTGTTCCATCAGTGGGGGGGGGGGGCTATGAAGCTATTTATGCAGTCACATAAGAGGTTGTAATTGGCCTTGGAGAAGTGTTTTTGACTAGTTGCTGTTAAGGAGGAGGGCCTTGTGTTATAGTTACTTCTAGCGGGACTGATTTGTGGTCAGATCTCACCAGGGATGGTCACACACTGCAGGTGGTGCAGCAGTCTCCCATGTTGGTGAGCACCAGGGTCCAGGATGTTTGAGACACTTGTGGGTGTGTCAAACAGCTGGTCCAGGGCAATGGAGTTAACTAAGTCCAGGGTTATAGTTAAAGGCCAAGCTATTAGAGTATAAAGGTTAACTAGTGAGTAAAATATGTTCTTAGAAGAGCTAAGAACTTTAGAATGTATGTTCATGGAGAGAGGTTATAAAAAGTACTTTATTAGAGGAATTTCTGATTAAGTGATAGAAGGAAGGAAGGAAAGTTACACGCCACTTTTGAAGTGTGACAGTGGCAGTGGGAATGAATGAAAGGCAGAAAATACTACAAAAATATAGGCTGGGTTGTCCTATTAGTTATAGTGTAGACTGTGATTTTTTAAAAATCTTTATTAGGAATAACTGGAAAAAGATTCAAGGAAATTCAGACCTTGTAAAAATAAAAGGAAAGAAGCCAACATTTATTAACAGAAAGGGAGGTAATATAAAGGACACTTTAGAAAGAAAGAGAGAGAGAGAGAGTATATTTACAAGAAAATTTTGGAACCTATGCATGTAAGAGTTGTTCCAAATGTAGACATTAATAAAGGAAAGAAAATTTACTTGTCACAAAGGTTAGTGTACCTTGCATCATGCTCCACCTGTAATTCATATTATGTTGGTAAAACTACAAGGAAATTAGCTGTCAGAACAGGGGAACATGTTAATGCTATTAAAATGTAAGTACTACAAACATTTTAAGTAAAATGCTATGGGGTTTGCATAGGTTTCAAAAAGGTTTTTCAGTGTTTTATAAACTATCAGAAAAGAAAAGATACAAGAGGATGACAGATTCCTTTTCAGAGTATAGCAAACAGGTCTGGCAAATTAAGCTAACTTCAACCCCCCCCGGAAACTGAATGCCAGTTTAAATATCAAATTCTTTTTAGGACTGGGAATGCATTATGAATTGTGATTAGTAAACAGCTTGATAAAGTTAGTGTAGAAGTGGCTATTGCTGAAGTAAACTTTGTATTCTGAAGAAGTCTGTTGAATAAAGAGACAATAATAATATATTGGGAGAATCAGCTTGTCCATTAGTGCATGCTCACTGTTTTATTGTTTTTAAGTTGTGGCAAACTCGGTTCATTGTAGTTTTTAATGTGTTCAAGAAAGGCCCTAAAGGTACAAAAACAGAAATAAAACTATACCAGTTAAAGAGATGTCTCATAATTCACCCCTAATATAGCAGTCTACCAGAAAAACAAAACAAAGCACACTAGATGGAATAGGCCTGCACGCTAATGTACTACAGCCTGGATGTATTGCAAAGCAGGGAGGAGAGATGTCATTACAGTCTGAAAATGGTGAAAAATATGAAAGTGAAGTGACTAGCGGAAGTGAAGAGAAAGTGACACTGCCCCCCCCCCCCCCACCATTAGTAAAACCAGGACATCCCCCAGCACCTGCCCCCCCCACCCACTCAAAGGCAAAAAATACAGCCTCCATGGGACCAGACAACATCCCTGGCTGTGTCCTACATGAACTCACAGGCAAGAGGTCTCAGCACCAGTAGGCACCCCATTCAACCAAAGCCTGTGCACAGGCTTCATCCCAGCAGAATGGAGGACAGCCACTGTCATCCCTCTGCACAATGGTGGAGCGTCCACTGACACAGGCAATTATAGGCCCATCAGCCTGATCTGCAAGGCCATGAAATGCATTATCATGGACCTTATAAACGACATTGGCAACCTCCAAACCCTTGATCCCACACAGTTTGGTTTTGTCAAAGGGAAATCATGCCTGTTAAACTTGGTCACCTTCTTCGAAACAGTCACCAAAGGCATGGGATGAGGGCAAGACAGTGCACACCGCCTACCTTGACCTAGCCAAAGCCTACGACACTATTCCCCACTCAAGCATAATAGATAAACTCTCCCAGCTAGGCATCAACCCATATGTTACCAGATGGGTAGCTAACTGGCTCACTAACAGAACCCACTTAGTCAAAACAGGAGACGCTACCTCTAGTAAAAGACCCATAACAAGCAGCGTACCCCAAAGATCAGTCTTGGGGCCTCTACTGTTTGGGATGTAATTTTCTGAGGTGCAAGCCAAAACCAGTGGTCTATGGCTGACCAAGTCTGCAGATGACTGCACGCCGGGCATTGTCACATTCCCTAGTGATGTGAACATCCTCCAAGAGGGCCTTAACCAAACTAATGACTGGTGCCAGAAGCATGGCCTCAAACTCAAGGACAAGAAATGCATCATTATCCCCTTTGGGGAAAATGGTGTCCCCCACTAATTATCACATTAACAACACCATACTAAGCATGCTATCAGTCGTGAGGGACTTGGGCACCTAGACTGATAGCAACCTGACTTTTGACTACCATGTTGCCTCCGTTGTACGGAAGGCTTTCTACATGGCCCTCCTCATTAAGTAAGGATATTTCATCCAGGAACAAAAAGGTCATAACATCCCTGTACTCCTTCCTTATCAGACCCCTTTGGCATGTAGATTGCCAAGCACATGCAGCAGTTGGACAGAGCACAGAAGTTCCTGACCAGGAAAATCAAGGGTCTCAAACACCTATCCGATACAGATAAAATAAAAGCCCTGTCCTTCTACTCACTCTTGTACAGACTTGCTCAGAGGTGACCTGCATCTGGCATACAAGGCCGTCTCAGACTCAGCCTTGATGGAATTATTGCATATCTGCAAGTCAAACTCTACTCGCGCAACCCGCATGCAAGGTCTCAACCTGCCCTGTGACACTAAAAGAACTTGTTGGCAAGAAAGATGTATCCCAATGACTCCCCCATTTGTGGAATAGACTTCCTCTCCATGTTAAGCAGAGTACCTCATTAGCCCTCTTTAACAGAAAGCTGGACGACTGGATGGGAAACAGAAAATACACCCCTGGGATCCCACCTGCATCCCTGCTGGACAGGGAAAACGGGTGCCGACTTTGTGGGAACATGGGTGAAATTCTTGGCTAGGCTTAAAAGGGGCTCCGGTCCAATAGCCTAGTATCATCCTATGAACAGAAGGGTGCTTTCTAAAGTTAAAAGTATGGAGAATGCACAACTTAAACTGAATACTGCGCATCAGGCTAAAACAGCCTCCACCCTTGAAATTGAGAATTCTATGCAGCATGTGTATGTTGGGAAGAAGAAATGTTAACAGAATGAAAAATGTGACTAGGGTATACTTAAAGTTGGAGAAACAGCATCTGGTCAGAGTTGCAAACCTTTTATTTATTTTTTTTTTTTTTACTGAAAAAGGAAAAATTTAAGCTAAATGCTATGCAGAAGGAGAGAAACCTAAAGAGAGAAAATGACAGGGTGATTTATCCTCATTCTGATATGCAATCAGACAATTGCCACAAACCTCAAACAAAGAAGATGACAATAAGATAAGAGGCAAAAACACACAACATAACTCTAAGCAAAATAAAGAGGGTTCTATGTACCAGGTTCAACAAGAAAATTAGACAAAACAGAGGCAGCAACTGACACTAAAGAAAACGTACAGTTGTGTACACTTACCATAAATGTAGATGTTAGAGTGTATTCACTGTTGCAGTCATCACACTTGGGTTATCCTGCCAGGGGTAGCCCTCAGTCGGCCCGAATACCAGAGACTTACTATTTCTGCATCGGTTGCTGTTGCTTCAGGACTGACATCAGGTCATCAGGGGTATAAAAACAGGCAGCCGACGCCATTACATCAGTTTTTCTTGCCCTCAAATGTCAGTAGCTCCCAAATATGGAGCTAAATTATAGTGGAAAAATCACAACCAGTAAAAAGTAAATACCAATAGCCCTGTAAGGAGTGAGTAAGAGAGAAGGCGAGAGAGACAAGGGGGCTGGAGGGTGGGAAACCAGGACTGCAACAGTGAATAAACTCGAACATCTACATTTATGGTAAGTGTACACAACTGTACTATGTTCTTCGAGTTTCACTGTTGCAGTCATCACACTTGGGCTGATTCCCAAAGCTGAAGAATGGGTGGAGGCAGTCAAGAAGTGTTGGGGCTGGCTAGTATGCCCTGCAGGACTGCTGTTGCAAAGCCCGTCCTAGATTTGGAAATGCTTGGTGAAGGTGTGAACAGAACTCCAAGTAGCAACTTCCAGAATGTCCCTTGTAGAGACTCCTCTGAGAAAGGCTGCAGAGGTTGAAGTTGCTCTAGTGGAATGCGTTCTGACCCCTTGAGGGAGTGGTTTCCCATGGTGCTTGTAACAGAAATGGATACAATGTGCTATCCATTTGGAGATGGATTGTTTTGATATGGCCTTGCCCTCTGCCCTTGGTGCAAAGCTGACTAGTAACTGGTCAGATTTCCTTAAGGGCTTAGTCCTATCAAGGTAGAATCTGAGCTGTCTGTGCACGTCTAAGGATCCTTTCCCCCTTATTTTGAGGATTAGGGAAAAAGGTGGGCAAATGGATAGATTGGTTGAGAGCCACACTGGACACCACTTTAGGTATAAAAGTAGCCCTGAGGGAGACCCTGTCAGCATGAAAAATAATGAAGGGTTCCACAACCATAAGTGCTTGTAGCTCAGACACTCTTCTAGCTTAAGTGATGGCGAGAAGCAAGGCTGTTTTTCAGGAGAGGAATTTTAACTCTGCCGACACTGCAGGCTCAAAGCGGGGGGGGGGGGGGGTAGCATGAGCTTCTCCAACACAAAATTAAGGTCCCAAGCAAGGGTTGGGGCTCTTCTTGGTGGCCTTAAGTTGTTGGCCCTTCTCAGGAATTGTTTGATGAGAGGGTGAGAGAAGAGAGGTGGGCTCAGTGCTGTAATGAGCAGAGATGGCAGAGGCATGGATCTTAATGGAAGAGGACAGGCCTCTGTGGAGTAGGTCTGCTAGGTAATCTAGGATGAGAGGTAAGGAGCGCTGTGCTGTATCCGCTCCTTTAGAGTGATTCCAGGAACAATACCTTTTCCACTTATCAGCATAGGATTTCCTTGTACTGGGTCTTCTGGCTCCACGAATGACATCCAGTACCTGCTTGCTTAGGCTGGCCACTGGAGGAGAATTCAAGAAATAAGCCAGGCTGCAAGGTTCAGGGTTTGGAATTACGGATGCAAGATCTGTCCCTCCTGCTGAGTGAGGAGGGTTGGGATCTAGGGTAGGTGCCATGGTGGCACCGGTGACAAACTGCACAGGAGTGGGTACCAGTGTTGGCGTGGCCGGTCTGGAGCAATCAGGATTGCCCTTGGTCTTTCCTGCCTCATCTTGAGTAGTACTCTTGTAAGAAGAGGCAGAGGGGGAAATGCATAGATTGAGAGGTTTGCCCACTGGAAGGATAGGTCATCCACTTTCCAGGCTTTGCTGTGAGGTACCCTGGTGCAGAATTTGCTGAGCCGGTGTTTGTAGGGGGAGGCAAATAGGTCCACCTTTGGGGTACCCCATTTCTGGGTTAGAAGGCTGAAAGTGTTGTGGTCTAATTGCCACTTGTGTAGGTCTAGGAGATTTCTGCTTAAGTCGTCTGCCTGGCAGGAATTGAGCTTGCAGGTGAATATGCATAGCTGAGACCGTGTTACACAGGGTCATGGCTAGCCTGCAGAGTGGGTAAGAGTGGGTTACCCCCCTGCTTGTTGATGTACCACATCACTGTGGTGTTGTCGGGTTTTATTAGAAGGGGCCCCGGTGAGAGTAGGGATCTGAAATCTGTCAGAGCGTGCTGAACAGCTAGCATCTCTTTTTGGTTGATGTGCAGATGAATTTGGTTTGAGCTCCTGTGGCCCTGAATGCACCTGCTATCCAGATGTGCACCCCAGGCATAGTCTGATGCATCTGTGGTTAGGGTCTGGGTGGCATGGGGCTGTGTAAAGGGAAGTCCCTTGTTGTGGTTGCAGGCTGCTGTCCACCAAAGAAACTCTGTCCCGAGACAAGGTATTACAGGCATGATATTTTCCAGGTTCTGAGAATGATGGCACCAAAGACTTTGCAAGTACCATTGAAGTTTCCTCATATGCAGTCTGGCATATGGAATTAGTAGAATGCAGGAGGCCATGAACCCTAAAGTCTGCAGGATTTTCCTTGTGGATAGCTGGGTTCTGGTAGTCATTTGAGCAAAGTAGCCTGTCAGATAGCATTCCTTACTCCAGAAAAACAAGGCTATCTGGGATGCTGTGTCCAAGCTTGCTCCCAGGAATACAATTTTTTAACTGGAGACTAGTTTTTATTTCTTTTCGTTGATAATGTACCCCAGGGAGGTTAGAAGGTCCTTTACAAATGTCAGGTGCTGTAACAGCTTTTCCTGACTGCCTGCCTAAATCAGGCAATTGTCCAAGTAAGGGTACATTTGAATTTTTCTCTGTCTGCAATAGGCAATGGCTGGAGCCAGGCATTTTGTGAAAACTCTGAGAGCAGTGGATAAGCCAAAGGGAAGTGCAAACAACTGATAATGCATAGACCCTACCCTAAAATGAAGATATTTCATGCAGGTGTCCCTGGTAGGGATTTGCAGATAGGCTTCCTTTAGGTCTATGGTGGCTAACCAGGCATATTTGGACAGCATAGGGAGAAGCTGCTGTAGGGTGAGCATTTTGAATTTTGGTACCACCAGAAAGGTATTTAGAATGGATAGATCTAAGATTGGGCGCCAGGTGCCCTTTTTTCTGGGTACCAGGAAAAGTCTGGAATAAAAACCTTGGCCTATCTGTTCTGCAGGAACAGGCTGAATTGCCCCTATGGAGAGCAGGGACTGAACTTGGTTTTGTGCCTCTGCCCACTGGTTTGGAGGAAGGTGTGGGAACCCTTTTGGACTTGGCAGCGTGTGGAAATAAAATTTGTACCCCCTGGGATACATTACAATTACTGAAGAAGAGGGGGTAGAAGTGAACAATGAAGTAAATCCTATCAGATGTAGTGAAAGGATTCATAATTACAACGTTAATAATGTTTCTGATAAACAGCAAGAGACTATGTTTAATCAAAACAATCAGAACTGTCATAACCAAAACCAAAATTTTCACAAGCACCCAGGTGCTATTCCGAAAAGAGTGTCTTACTAAAAGCAAAAAAAATCAAAAGAACAGATCGCGCAACAACAGACGCAGGTGACAGTTCAAGACGAAAGTGTTAATTAAACATAGCAAAAAATATTATTGGTGACTTTAATATTTTTAATTACTCTGCAATTAATATCAATCTGGTATTAACTGACTTGCTTGCTAAGGGTAACACTTTTGTTCCCATCAGAAATATGAACATTGCAAAAACCATTTTTGACAAAGTGTTTTGTTAGGAAGCTTAATTTAACAGCTTTATTGGGTAATTTGACGTATATTAATCGTCCATTTAAAGTTTCCAGCACATTCAACCCCCCACTCCATCCAGTGTTAACTGTGTTTGAAAATGTTTGTGAATTAGATTGAAGACACATGGCACAATCGAATTTAGTTAATACTGGTAGAAAATGTAGAAAAAGCAATGTTAGTAATGAGGAAATGCAGGCCTTACAACAGTTACACTCTTCAAATGTATAAGTAATTAAGCCCGACAAAGGAGGGGGATTAGCTATTTTCGACAAAATTGATTACAACAATAAAATGAAGGAGGTCTTAAATGGTGATGCTTATTCAAAAACATCAATAAATGAGATGAATATAGCTTACAATCATATTAAGGGATATTTGAACGATTTGTTCATAGAAGCTAAAATTGATGTTGAAATGTATAATTACATGTCTATTTAATTTCCAAAAATACCTGTAATGTTTGGCATCCCAAAGGTGCATAAAGATGTGTTTAATCCTCCTATGAGACCACTTATAGATGGGAGGTCTTCCATCACATATCCTTGTGCTAAAGTGGTTGATGTCATCTTACAGAAGTATTTAAAGTCCGAAACACAAATTTGTAAAGACTCTTGGACCTTATTACAGAAAATAAATAGCTTGGAATTTAGAGAAGATAACTTTTTAACCATAGATGTGGTTGATCTTTATATTTGTATCCCCCACCTTGAGGGAGTCGAATGTGTGAGCATAATGTTAAAAGATAAAGGGGCACCGTTGCCAGAAATACCCTTGATAGAAGAATTAATAGATATCATTCTCACTAATAACTATTTCACATTTGATGGGGATTTTTACCTCCAAAAAAGAGGTGTCACTATGGGTTCGCCATGTAGGGCCAGTTTGGCCAACCTTGTTATGGCCTACTGGGAGAAAACATTTATTTTCAGTAAATCTCAACACATGGCGAACCTGGCATATTACACCCACTTTTTGAATGATATATTTGTCATCTTTCAAGGCGACGACGTACAAGCACATACATTTGTCAGTTATTTAAATAGTACCACAGATTTTTTCAACTTTACGTTTAACTTCAGTAGTGATACGATAGACTACTTAGATGTTAAGCTAAGGACCTAATAAATAAAAAGGTTAAAATCAAGAATCTCTAGGAAGGCTACTTATTGTAATTCATTTTTACATTTTACTAGCAGACACCCGTTCGCACAAAAAAGGTCTATTGTTAAAGGCCAACTTTATTAGGGCAGCAAAGATGGTTTCTACTGATGAAGAGTTTTTTGATGAATGTAATTTTCTCAGTGGTATGTTTCAAAAAACGAGGATACCCCATTGACTTAATTAACCCACTGATTGATGAGATACAGTGTAAACGGCACAATGGTTATTTTAAACCTATATTGTGTGGGAAAGTGGTTACACGACCTTCAGCCTGTAACCTGCCATTCTAGTAACTTTAACCTTAATCCTAACATTTACCAACACGGAATGTAATGTTATTCCAAAACCTAACTATAACACCAGTTTTATTACTACTTATAGTAAAGATAGTACTAATGTATGCTCTATACTGTACAAAAACTGGGTTTTCATTAGTAGAGATAATTCTCTTCTTGAAAAATTGGGTAATTTCCCTAGTATAGTGTTTCGAAGGGGGTCTAATTTAAGGAACTTATTGCAAACTGATGGTTCACCACATTATAACAAAAGCGTAGGTATGTTTAGTTGTGGTGCATGTAGAATGTGTAAATACATCGAAGTAGAAGCCTCTATCAATAATAATAAGTTCAAACTCAATCATAAATTGAACTGTGAATCAAAATCAGTGATATATATATATATATATATATATATTGCAAAGTGTAATATGTAATAACCGTATGGCTTTTTACGTTGGTAAGACGGATCGTAAGTTCCGTGAGAGAATATACGAACATATACATGCCATAGATAAAAATAAATGTGAAAACGCTTTAGCTAAACATTCCCACTCTAGTAGTGGACATAAATTTAGTTTTAAAGCTATTGATCAAATTAAACCTGATGTTAAGGGTGGGCCTACAACCTTGCTCCTAGAGGAACGCGAGTTAGTTTGGCAGTTGCTGTTAAATGCCTTTTATTTCCAGGTTTAAATGAAGCTTGTAATATTTCTTGCTTATTGAAACTGGAGTTTAAATAGATAATATGCACCTGTTGCTCTCGTTCATTTATTTTCAAAACGGGATTAATATGTTTTACTGATAATTAGTTTATACTGTTTATTATTAGTATTCATTATTGATTACTAGTTTTATGTAGGATAGTGTGATTGTATAATAACAGGTATTTTTTATGTCTTGATTTTACTATGAGATGAATGTGAATATCTTGTGTACATTGTTTCTTTAAAATATTGCCGCCAAAGGGATTGGCGTCTGACTGGTGGATTTCGATCATGTTCCTTGTATTTAAAAAGCTTTTTTAAACACCTGTATTTTTTGGTCATTGTAACACCATTTCTGAAGAAGTTACCACATTTGCGGTGACGAAAAGCGCTTCAATTTTACAACATTAAACCACATCTATTTTAAGCTTGCAAGCTTCGTTGCTCTGGACTTCAGGATTTTAATTTAAAGTTTGTCATACTATGTTGAGGACCCATCGATCATTGGTGATGGAGGTCCAGTTTTTTGCATGGTGGGCAAGTTTTCCTCCTAGGGGAATGAGCAATTGGGCAGAGGTGAGGAGTGGAGTTGAGAAGTCATTGTGAATTCTTTCTGTAAGGGGGTGGCTTAGCACTCCCCATTTTAGAAGTGGGGGTACTCCATTGCTTAGATCTCTGCATACCCTGAGACTGTAACCTGGGGTGTGTTTCCCCCGGGTCTAGTGTGAAATGGCCTTGAGGGGGCTGGAAAGGACCAGTGTTTCGAGAGGCAATGTCTACTGAATCTTGGAGGCTGTACTTGCAAAAAATCTTTGACTGTCTGCATAGACTTGGCCTTTTCTTCCATCTTTTTTAAAACCTCTTCTGCTTTGGTGCCAAACAGATTGTCCTTGTTCAAAGGAGTGTCCAGTAATTTTGATCTGACATGGCCTGGCAAGGTCTGCTCCTTAAGTCAAGCATGCCTTCTAAGTACAGAACCTGTGACTGCTGCCCTGCAAGATGCTTCTAGGGCGTCAAACCCACATTGCAGGGTATGCCTGCTGACTTGGCTTGCAGAATGCATAAGCTCCTGTAAGTCTTTATTTTCTGCACAGTCAGGAAAGGTAGATAATTTTTGCTTAATAAGTTCCAGAGTATGTTGCTGGTATTTCAGCATGTGGAACTGACAATTCAATGCTCTAATGGAGAGAGTTGCAGAGGTGTATACTTTTTTACCCCATCTGTCTAAAGCTCAGGAATCCCTGTGTGAAGGGGTGGGATTCTTAGCTGTAGTTGCTTTTATTCCTTTAGGTCCTTGGGAGATTACCTCTGGGGGTCAGCAATAGGATTTTTGAAACGAAATTTGTGAGTCAGGGACTCTATAGTACCTGTCCGGTTTCCTTGGAGCAGGGGGTAAAGTTTCAAGAGTTAGACTGGATTCCATAAAGACATCATCCACAACATCCAGAACAGGAGGGATAGTGAAGGGTCTGTGCTGTGGTAAATCTAAAGATTCCCTGAGTCTATTTTTGGACTGAGGATAATCCTGGCATTCCCAGTGGAAATGCTCTCTCAAAGTATGTAGGGTTTCACAAAAAGAAAAATCCTCTGGAGGGGAAGCAGAAAGAATGGATTCTTCTGCATCTGAATCCTCATAGCAGATAAGGGTTCATAGGTAGGTAACTAGGCTATTGGCCCTAGGGCCTGTATAAGCCTAGCCAAAAGTTACCCTGGCTTTCGCAACCCAAGGAAATTATTTTCCTGTGCCACTGTTGGGCAGAGCCACAGAAGTGATCCCTGGGGTGAATTTCCTATCTACCATCCAATTATCAAGATTTTTCTTGAAGAGTGCTAATGAGGAACTTTGTTTGATATAGACAGGTAGTTTGTTCCAGAGTATGGGAAGTCTCGGGGACAGGAATCTATCCCTCCAGCATGTTCTGTTTATTGTGGTGACGAGGCCCTAGAGCGTGTAACTCGGAGGGATTGGGATTTCTTTAAGTGGAGCATGTCCAAAAGCTCTGGGTTTGACATAGCTTTGTGTGTTAGGCAGAGATCGCCTCTGAGTAGGCGATATGCGATGGAGTAAAGCTGCAGTTTTTTGAAACGGTCTGCGTAGGGCATCTGTTTGAGGCAGGTAATCCTCTTTGTAAGGTATTTCTGCGGCCTTTCCAGTTATTGTAGATGTCTTGTGAGGTACATACCAAAAGGGGCGTTTGTACTCTATAATGGGTCTAATGAGTGATGAGTAGAGGGGAACAATGCCTCTTTTTTCCTGGATGTGAAACTTTTTGTGATGATCCACGAAGTCTCCAGCCAAGACCGGAATAGCTGGTCAAAATGAGGTGGTCAACATTTGCACCACACCACATGGAACACATAGCCCTGCAGAACACACACCAGCGTTGCCTTCACATAAAAACACAAACCACACACCCACCTTCATGGAGGCTCTCAACAAAAATCTACCCAAACAGCAGAGACCTCCAAGGCAGAAACGCACTCGACCACCAAAACACAACACTAATCATGACACACATAACTCTCCTAAACAGTGCGCCACTCAACCAAAGTCACTAAGGCAAAACAGTATGCCCAACACACTAGTCATAGGTGACTCAATAGTGAGGCACACTGATGTCCCACTCACTAGGTTGAATAAGGAAAAAGTAACAGTCAGTTGCCCGTCAGGTGCCAGGATCTGCCACATAACGCACGCACTCGGGTCCCTCAACAACAGGTACAAATACAACTCTGTCATTGTACATGTGGGTGTGAATGACCCGAGACATACCTCCCTGAACTATATGAAAAGAGACATGGAGAAGCTCTCGGATTATGTAGCCCAAGCGGGTATGACCCTAGCCCTGAGCAGCCTCCTGCAATCACCCAGAATGATATCACAGTACAAGCAGAAAATGATTGATTTCAACAATGAGCTAAGTTTCTGGTGTCATTCTAAGGGGATCCAGTATCTGTCTGCCTGGGATAACATGACAGACCTCAATGCTTTGTCAGAGAAAGACTTCATATGTCACCCCTGGGCTTCCAGATACTGGCCAAGGCTCTTGTCACCCCCTATACTGCCTTTTTTTAGGCAGTGTTCCAAAGACCAAATTACCAATGTAACAGCTACAAACAAATGCAACCTGAGGGTCATGCTGCTTAACACTAAGTGTCTAAATTTCAAAATGCACTGGCTCGAAGCACTCCTTAAAATGAAGAACATTGACATTTGTGTTGTAACACAGACCTGGTTCAAGGCAGCAGAAAGCACCCCTGCACTTCCAGGCTATAACTCATTCCACTCCTTTTGGCCCCAGAACATGGACCGAAGCACCAAAGGCGGTGGTGTTTCCATATTCATAAAGGATGCACTCACCTCCAGACTGGTAGCCCAACATAACGCATCAGAGATACTTTAGGTGTAGCTAACATTGGGTAAGAAAGCAATTCAGGTCATAGCCTGCTACAGGTCCCCAAACATGTCCCAAGACTCACACTCCACATTCCTAATCACCCTGGAGAATATTAGGGTCCAACCTAACACATCTGCCCCATAGCCATCCTCTCCCCAATATCAAAAATATTGGAAAAATGCATTCACATCCAGCTCATGCCTTTCCTAACCAAAAACCACCTTATCTCTTAAACCCAACATGGTTTCCGTCCTGGCCATAGCACTATAACTGCTCTTCTCTCATTCCTATAGTCAATATGTGCCCGTGACTCTGGACAAATAGTCTCTACAGTTCTATTAGATCTCTCCAAGGCTTTCGATACAGTTTCCCATACTCATCTCCTAAGCCACCTTGCTAAATTTAACCTCTCTCACAATACCCTATCCTGGTTCTCAAGTTACCTATCTGACAGATCTCAAGCTGTAAAATAGAGAAAAGGCACCTCAAACTTCCTTCCCACCCCCAATGAGGATCCCTAATGATCCATTCTTGGCTCAATGCTGTTTAACATCTTTATCAATGATTTCCACTCTGCCATTCCAAATACCAAAATTGTACAATATGCAGATAAATAGAAGTTATGTCCTTACCATAACGTTCCATGTGGAGTGTTCATCTCGCCTTTGTTCTTACACATGGGTTCGGAGCCGATCCTCGGCTCCGTGTCGGCCGCTTGCAAGCTCTGCATCGAGAAGAAGCTCGAGACAACCTAATACCCACAATCCCCCTCTGCCTTTACCTCAGATCTAGCTTGCAAGCAAACCAGCAGTCAGAGAGAGAAACACTCATGCCAATATCACATATGCACAGAAACTAAGAGTCTATATATATACATATATATATATATATATATATATATATATATATATATATATATATATATATATACACACATGTCAACCATATATACAACAACTGCAATGCAGAAGCAGAATGCCCCAGACCAGGCACCAAACTGAACGTTCTTCCTAAGGGTGGGTGGGTGGGAATGTAAGAACAAAGGCGAGATGAACACTCCACATGGAACGTTATGGTAAGGACATAACTTCTATATGTGATAGTGTTCAATCTCGCCGTTTGTTCTTACACATGGGTAGCGTCCCTAGCTCCTTGTTCCTGAGGAACTCACGGAAGGACGTTCTTGAGCACAGTGGAACCAAAGGTTGCCCTGCCCCTAGAAACCTTGTCTACCTTATAATGAGAAATGAATGTATGTGGTTTATACCAAGTAGCAGCCGCACAAATAGCGTCTAGTGGTAGGCGAGCTGCATGAGCCAGGGATGTAGACACTAACCTTGTGGAATGTCCTTTGGGTTTGTGCAAAAGAGTTTGATCTGAAGAATCATAGACATAGATGATACAATCAGTTAACCACTTAGAAAGAGTTCTTTTAGTAACCGCTACTCCTTTTCTGTTATCAGCAAAGGCTACAAAAAGTTGATCAGATTTCCTGTGATCCTTTGTTCTATCCAAGTAAAATCTTAGTTGTCTGTGGACATCTAATTTGTGTAACATATACTCCATTTTATTGGAGTGATTCTTGAAGAAAGTGGGTAATTCAATGGACTGATTAATATTGTTAATAGAACAAACTTTAGGAAGGAAGGATGAATTAGTGCGAAGAGAAACTCTGTCAGAGTGAAAGATCAAATAAGGGTGTTTAATGGAGAGAGCTTGAAGTTCAGATACTGCCTAGCGGATGTAATGGCTACCAATAAGAGAGTCTTCCACGACAAAAATTTCAATGGGCAAGAGGAGGCTGGTTCAAAGGGGGGCAGCATCAACTTAGATAATAATAAGTTTAGACTCCAAGGTGACGTAGGAGATCTAATTGGTGGTCTAATATGAAAAGACCCTTTAAAAAGGCTTTACAAAGTCTGTGGGCCATAACAGGAGCCCCACATTCTTCCACATGGAAATTAGAAATGGCAGCCAATTGAACTCTTAATGTGGCAGGAGAAGCACCCTGATGGAACAATTTTGTTAAAAACTCTAATATTTTATTCAAAGGAGCTATAACAGGGTCCACTTGCTGTGTATTTGCCCAGAATACAAAGCGCTTCCATTTACTAGTATATGTTTTAGTAGTGGAAGCTTTATGAGAAGCCACTAATATATTCTGAACTTCAGGTGAAAGAAGATCAGACCTGGCTAAGTTGGGAATTGGAGCAGCCAAGCTGCTAGATGGAGGGACAAGAGCGAGGGGTGGGGAGCCCCTGACGAGTGAGTCAATAGATCTGGCTCTGGGTCCAGGATCCAGGGTCCCCGAATGCAGTGTGTCATGAGGAAGGGGAACCAAATTTGTCAGGACCAGAATGGGGCAATGAGGATTATTGTCCTGTGTAGGTTGTTGGCTTTCTGGAGAAACTTTGAGATCAGGGGGAAGGGAGGAAATGCGTACAGGAGACCCGGGGG